>NW_009735626.1:39144-61142 GCF_000703405.1 Apaloderma vittatum | reverse complement strand
TGCTGCCCGGCACAGTTACTGTTAACGCCAGAGCTGCTCCTTCGGCCTCTGCACCGTCAGCGGGGCAGCAGCAGTTCAATGGCTTTTGCGTTTATTCCTCAAATTCTAGGAAAGACATCTGAATATATTGTCCTGTGGCACTTCTGATGTTTATTTGCCTGTGGGGCTTTTCAGTACTCATTTCTCATGCTTTTCCTGGCGGAAGATCTGCTGCTGCACGTAAGGATTGGTCTGGAGAAGGCAGAGTTCTCCATCTGGTGTGAGAAACCAGCGAAAGCGGCCCATTCCACTGGACACGACATATGCTGTGGTCACCTGCTCGAGGAGTGGACCAAACATTCAGCCTAGTTACTTCATCACCACTGAGCAAAAGCAGAAATAAGCATAGTCCAAGTGCAGAAAGTGGAGAACTTGTACACTCGGGTCGAGAAGGAACACTCAGCTTGAGCAGTTCTTCCTCGCAGAAAAGAGCTTCAGGGCTTCAGGAGCTCAGATTTAAAGGCTTACAAGAAGCTTAAAACTGAATGTATATTACATCTTCTCTAGTGGAAAGTGGTCTCCGCTTTCCCGAGATCTGCTTCTAGGCAGCTGGGTCACAGCGAGTTGGGTGAACAAACCCTGCATTTACCTATGAGCTACCCATTTACCTTCCACAAATTAAGATGCCACCAGTTGTCAGCTCAGCCCCTGAACAAAACTTGATCTCTCAGGCAACCCACCCAGAAAAAGTGCTAGAAGCAGAACTAATCCAGAAAAAAAAATAAAAATGCACAACCATGTTCACACGCACACAAAAAAAATAAAAGGCTAACAACTGGCAGGGGAAGGACTCAGCAGACCTCGAGTTGCAGACACCTGCGGATGAAAACCCTCCCCCAAACCCTGACTGCGTCCATGCGCTCCTTAGAGACCCTGAGAAGATGCATCCCTGGGCACGGCAGCAGCTACCGAGAACAACATCCAGCCTCTTCCAAAATTCTCACACACAACCTATAAATACTGTTCGCCTTTTATTGAATATTCAGGTAAATATTTCACATTAATACAGGCTACATAAAGTAGAGCCACTATACGACATGAAATTTACTCAGCTTTTCCTTTTAAGTATGTAAACAATTATGCAGGTATTTACCACCCTAAAAGGCTGAAATCATGTAATCAGCTAGTCCTCTGCTGCATGTAAGGAGCATTCAGTAGTGTTTAGCCAAAAGCACTAGTTTCGTCTGATTTTTAAGTTCAAAATGGCTAAACTAACTGGAGAACAGAATCAGTTTGTGTAGGTAAATCAATTTGTTCTTATGCAACGGGCAGTCGAATTTCTATTGTTACAGCCCACAGAAAATTGCTTAGTTAGGCACATTAAAAAAAAATCCCCAGGGTTCTTCAAGATCATAAAGATTCCCAAACAAGGCTAAAAAAGAATAGACCCCCTTAAATCAGTTGACGTACTTGAGATGCATGTTTCCAATGTGAGGTGCCCAGGTGCCAGGCCAAATCTACAGCGAGAAATAAAAAGACAAGTCTATTATGAAAACAAATAAAGGTTCCTTTAAACCGAGCGTTTAACCACGAGTGGGAAAAGCTTAAGGCTTCCCCCTAAAATACAACCAAAGGCTGTCCAAAGGCTGGCAGCCCTCTTCAGCTCTGGCCAAGGTTTGAGTGACAACCTGCAAGATGCTGAGTGTGGATACAAACCCTCTCACTCACAACAAAGTCGCTTACTTGGCTGAGCAGTCTTGAAATGCTGCTTATTTCACCCGAAAGGTTCGGTACGGGTAGTGCCAGGTATTTTTTATAAACACACACACGCACACGCTGTAGAGGAAAAGTCATGCAAATGATCTCAATTCCAGTATCAAAGAACGGAAAAGCAAGTGACCTATCCAAACGTGAGCCCAAACAAAACACGCCCCCGTAAAAAGCCCCGGGTAAAGCAAAGGTGGAGAAATGCAGCCACAGTACCTGCTGAGCATCAGTACATTCTGTTGAGTTCTGGACAACTTTGATCATGGGATTCCAGGCGGGATCCGGAGTATGGAGCCCATTAAAGAGGGGCCCTCCAGGGCCATCCGCTAGCTGAGGGTGCGAGGGTATGAGAGTGCCGCCGTACATGGAAATTGGGAGGCCCTGAGGGAACAAGACAAAGCGGGCCTGAGTTCTGCTGGAAGCATTAAGCAAAGGTTGAATCAGCCTCAGAGGCTGAGCAAGTCTTGGGAAAAGTTTCCGAGTGACTGAGCCTCTGTGAAAGGAAACACTACAGAGTGATGGAGGCTCCCGACATGAGAACATCTGCGATCTACAAATTTTGCTTTTGCTTAAATGCTTGGGCCCCTTCACTAATCAGTACTGGGATGAAAGGAGGTTCAGGACCAGGTGTGGTAAACGATGGTGGAAGAGGCACACACAGTTTATGTAAACAGGCAGAACAGGATAAGTCCTTGGTCATTTTAAAGACTAAATCCAAACTCTTTGGCACTTACTTTAGAAAAATCCACAAAACTATTTGGCATAGGTTGGTGGAAAATATTCGAGGGAGCCACTATTCCAGAATCATCTCTTTCCATTGGCTGATGCTGAGAAAACGTGCCCGGGTCCGACAGCTGCTGATGCATTGGATGATTTCCCATGACAGGCTGAGACCAACCCGACAAGCCTTCTGGAAAGAAGGAGATTGAAAATAGCTGACTACAACTCATTGAAGATACTCTGGAGTAGAATTCAGCAGCTGCACACACCTACAGACATCCTCCTCCCCAAAAACACACAGCCACAGAGGTGGCTTAGGGCTCTGCTCTGAGCAAAGGCAGATCTTCCACAGCGTACAAAAAGCAGGAAGAAACCTGTGGTTTTTAGGCTAATAACCCATTAGAGATGACAGGAACACATGAGCCTGATCTGTAGCATCAAGGCCTCTCACGGCGAAGCCACAGTGGGCAACGCGCACTGGCTGGCTGCACGCACACACTTGCTTTCCCTCCAGCTCCCGCAGCCTCTCACCTGCCATAGGAACACAGAAAAAAGTTACAGTGACAAGTGGGGCAAAAGAGGAAAAAAGAGAGACCAGGGAGGTCAGGGAAGTTTGGCCAGGCACAGGCACACTTGTCTTGATTCTCCAGACAAGCGTGGAGATAACAGGGACAACTACTAATTAAAGAGTTTTAGGTGTCCACAGCAGAAGATTGAAGATCCAGGAAACCGCCAAGCATTGTCTGGGAGCACATACAAGCTCTTCTTGAAAACAACACAGCAATGCTGAGACACTAAGTTAACCAAAGGGTGGATGGCTTCACTGAACAATGTAACACATACAGGACTACTAAACCCTTGTCTTCAAAGTTACAAAGGAAACACTTTGCACCTCAAACGCTGCAGCTCCTCCTTTTGACTGGAACCTCAAACTATTAGGACACTGAACGTATACCTCCAGCCGTTTCAAAGTTGTTCTTTTGAGACTCGAACAGAAGCTGCCCCATACTATTCAACAGTCATGAGGAGATCAACGCAAAAATCAGCATCCACAACTATGTCTCTGTGGATGCGTTAGCAGCACCACAATTAAACACTTTAAAAAGGTTAATAAGAAAGCAAGCTAGAGGTTTGGACATAGGCAGCTCTCCCTTTAGGCCTAGAAATAGACCCCCTTAACAGATACAAGTTGTTTACTTTTAAAATTCTGTATAATTTTGTGAACCATTGTCAGAGTTCACAAGTGTACGCTGACAGATAATCTAGGTCAGGTGAGAACCAATTAGATTAGGAGAGGAAAAACTCCATCACCTTCATCGATATGCATTCTCCCACTGACACCAGTTTTCCCTTCAGGATGTACTACAACAAAGCTAACGACAGACCGTGGAACTTCATTCCTCCTCCCCAAGTTTGTTTTCAGATGCAGCACCCTGCAAGGCCCTGGGAGTTTCTTTAGGGTACCCCAGGCTGGGCTCACCAGACACGCTGTTAACTCCGAAGGACCAAATGCCACTGTGACCGACGGGAGCCGTGAAGTTGGTTCCTAAGGGCGTCGGAGTGACGGATCCTCCCTGCCGGATCCTGGCAAGCCGTTCTGTCCCAATGGGCGGGGGTACCTTTCGATCTGGATTGGCATTACCCGTTTTTGGCTGGCCCAAGTTGGAAGGTGCAGAAGCAGCTGAAAGGGGCGAAGATGATCCTGAGGAAACTGATGGAATAGGAGATTCACCTGCTGAAAAGAATATTTCTCTTGCTTAATTACACACAAAGCACACAAGCTAGCAAGCATAAATGCTACCCGCTCTATCCCCCCAGTATTATCTCAAAGCAAACGATAAAAACATTTTAAAGGCTTTTTTGGCAAGCATTCTTCAAGTCTTTTACAGAAATTATTTTTAGAGTTTATTTTAACTCTAAAATCAGCATCATAACACAAATGCTTTCAGCCATCAGAAATCATGTGATATTCTCATGACATAGCAATACACCTAAACTAATTACAAGAAAGAACAAGAAACATGGAAGAGTTTCAGGAAGAGGTGAGAACATCAGCCAAAACACCATAAATATCTAAACAGCCTGGTTTTGATATTCACCACTTCCAGCAGAAGAGAAATTAGACAGCTTCCCAAAGCCACGTGTGTAACATAAAAGCCTAAGTCCCACCAGCTTCAGAAGTGTCACTGACTCTTCTTGGGAAATCCAACTTCCTTTGAGCACTTATTTAAACATTTTGGTTCTTAAGCTCAGAGTGGCAATGAAGTTGCATGCAGTGACATGAAAAGCCTCTTCACTTAAGATTCTGATTCAAAGCTCCACATTTTATGTAAAGCTACTTCCATGTTCTTCCCATTAGGAGGAAAGCCCACTGTTAACTCGGATGATGCTTAAAGATTTTGGAATGTTTTAAGTAACAGGAAATAATTCAAGAATCCCAATTTATAAAAAAAAGACAGGTATAACTTCAAACCATGGCAAACATGACATTTTTCACCTAATACTGCACATATACTATTTAGAGGGGAATCTTTAGCTTGGTATAATCACCTCCACTCCCCCACAACTTCATGCCCTCTCCTCTCAGAGCCTACGATGACTGATATTTTTGCCCAAATATGCCCTTAGTAATGCTACCAGAACTAGTGGCATTTTACATGGGAAAACACACAAAACAGTACAGCTTGGGATTTGCACGCCATCCTCACAGCTGCTAGAAGCAATTGGAAAGCATTTTGTGCATCACCGGGTAATTTCCCCTCAAGTTACAAATCTACTAAAGACAATAGCTATGAATTTATAGTTAACTAAGACAGACCCATGAAGTTCCTACATGAATTTGTTGCGCTTGTCCAAGGATGTGGTGAAAAATGCTGTCTGTTAAAGCTGGGAGTCCCAACAGGCGCTGGCCCTTGAAGGTAAACCCGTGCTCCTTGTATGTTTGCTGAAAAGCCTGTCAAAGGACCTGAAGAAGAAGTTGTAGAGCTGTTGGATGGATCTAGAGAGGGTAAGCCTGAAATAAACATAAATTTGATTAAATATCTCTCTTTGGGAACCTGCTTCAAAGCACCAGAAAGAGCTAGTGCTCCAAATATAATTAAAAGCATCTCATCACCTTCGGGGGTATCTGCACATGGCAGTTCATTTTACAGGTGCACGATTCTCCCTTCGGAACCGACAGAAGGCATTTCTGCACGCTCTCTGTTTTGGCCTGAAGTTTTAACAAAACCAGCCATCCCTCTGGTCACTGAAAGGAAATGATCTTAGCAGGGAGGGCAAAGGAGGAAAGCTGGGAGTGGCAAGGATCTTTGCTTACAAAAAAAGCCACACAAGTCAAACGGGTGGGATACAGGGCTCTGAAAGTCCCAAGGGGATCCGGCACCAGGGGAGCAGTTCATTGCAGCATGGTTTTTGCCATCCTGTAGGTACATTCACGCATAGATTGGTCAGAGCATGCTGTGTCCAGAGAAACAGGGCTGGCGAGGCACAGCACAACAGTGAGGGGGCCGTTTTCTACAGGGATGCGTGAGAGGAAGGGAGAGATGGAGAGAAAGTCCAAAGTCCCACAAATAATATTAGCAAGGGGGAATTACAGTTTGGTTTTGTTTTTGAAATAAGCCAAAGCTTTTAAGTATTTTTCCAAAATGCTGTAAAAGCTCTTATCACACGTTACTACCTGAAAGCAGAAAACGGGCATGGCCATATGTTCACCTGAGTTTTGGGTTTAGTTTCAAGGGCCTATTAAACAAGACTAGTTTCAAAACCATTTAAACGTTTTAAAATTACCACAACCAGGACCAGCCTATATCGCTGCAGAGCACGGTTGAAGGTTGTACCTACTCACACCACAGCAACCTGCGAACAGCGGTGGTGACAGGCAATCCCCTCGGCCACAGCCCAGAGGTGCACTTCTCATCGCCTGGATACCATCCCAAAAGCCAGCTCTTTTTTTTCCCAATATTATCAACCCAGTCAACCTGATTTACTGCCTCCAGAAGTGCCAGATCCAACCTGCTCGCACTGTGAGCAGTGACGCACAGGACTGGAAGGAGGTATTTTTCTCACTAGTCCTACTCCAAAGGTTAAAAAAGAGAAGTCTCCATTACAAACAAGGAGAAATAAATCACCACCACCACGATGTGGGGTGCTCAGACAAGGGAGGGAATCCGAGTGTGGGAGGACAATCCTTCCACGTTTGTCACCGTACGAAGTACTCCACGGCTACGAGGAGGATGCTAACGCCTGCACCCACAGCTCGATCGCTCCGTGCTTGGCTGGAGCTGCAGGCTGACCCCAGCCTGGCCACAAGCAGATGTGGCACCTCTAGTCGAGGGCTCTCCCTGGGCGTCTACCACAGAGCTCCCAAGGGGACACTCTTGCCAACTCTCCATCCACAAAAGTCAACCCAGGGCCAGCCCGAAGGCCCCTACGGTGACCCATTCCACCACACATCAAAACCAAATTCCCAGCTGGCTGACAAACCATGGCAGATCCCGAGTCTCTGCCCCGTGCAGAAGGGGTAAGAGAGCTGCTACTGCTCACGGGGGCTGCTGGTTTCCTAAACAGAGGCAGGGATTATGACAAAAAGAGAGATGCCCAGCTGCGGCTTTTGAAGGCTCAGTAGGATGGGGACACATCTATCCAAGTGCAATGGCTGTATGGCCAAGGCCACTTCAGCACTGCCGTGTGTCTTCTATAGGTTGAAGCAAGTGTGACAGCCAGAGACACACAAATTCAGTGTAGTCACTTTTTAGATTGTAAAGAACACATTGAAGCATTATAAAAGGGGTTGAAAAAACCCTTTGCTCAACATTTGAAATGGCTTCCATGAACAATGACTTGGAGAATCCTGATTTCAGTAACGAGCTTCCTATTTATGTACTTACCAACAAAATTGGGGTTTATCATACTAAAACCTTTTGCAATACGATACTCCGCAGTTACCTGGTCCATGAGTTCAAACTCTTCATCATGCTCTGAAAGCGTAACTGAGCTTGAGAGACTGGTGTATCAGGCTCACATAAACTGCTCAAAATTGAGTTTATCAAAGCCGCCAGGCACTTTTGCAGAAACTGGTTACTGTGAGGGCTACTCCACCTTCAGGGAAACAGCCACTACACTTCATCACTCCATGTCAAACAGGGAGCCCTGCTATTTCACGTGAAACAGGGAGCCCTGCTATTTCATGTGACTTCATACTCGTGAAGCTGGCATATTTCAAATTTGTGACACCTTTTAATGCCACATGAGCAAGGTCTCAAGCCCCATCTTAAAATGCAAAGGAAAGAAGTAATAAATATTCTTTTGGTCTTCTCCACAGCCTCACCAAATGGATGGGTTAAGTCTGCCCTCAAGCTGCAAGCTGCTAGGACAAGAGATCTAAAGACATAGTGAGAAAAAAGGCCATTTCCAGAACAGATCCACAGCCCGTAAGGTGATCTGCACGTGTACTTCTGCTTCAAAGTAACCGGTGAATCAAATAAAACTCAAGTAGCAACTGAGCTTATCCATGAATAGGAAAAGCAGAGTATCCAAACTCCACCTTGAGGTGATGACTTGCTAAGAAAACGCTGTTTTAGCGCACAGCCAACTTTAAACTTCCACCAAATCAGCCTAGAGGCGATCACCAAGAGATGTTCATTTGTGGAAACATTTGCCGCAGGCCGGCTATGCAAGACAGGCACAAAAGACAAACCTCTGCTCTGTGAGGTACAGAGTCACAGCTGAGATGAGAGGATCGGTGCTCACGTGCTTTAATGGCCGTTCTCACTCCCTCTCATCACAGAAAAGGGTCTGAACTGCCAGGCAAGGCCCAGACTGCTCCTCACCCATCGCACTGCTGTTGGCCAAGGTGTAAGCAGGTACTGGCCCTTTCCTCCGTCCTCGGAATAGCACGAGACCCATCACCAGAGCCGATGGAAACAGCCAGGGCAGTTCCCAGTTCAAGCTGCCTTGGAGGCCGAGCTGAGCGGAAAGGTTTGACCCCAGGCAAGAGCCAGTGAATGAGATGGGTGGACAGATCCCAGGGCCACACTTATGCTCCAAGGGAAGGCACTGGAGAGGTCCTCAGCCTGCCAACCCCGCTCCTTTCCTCGCTATCACATCTTCAAAACATCCCCTTTCTCCCCAAGACCCCTAAGTCACCCATCGTGTGAAAGACAATTTAGATTCTGAAACGAAGGTGATCAAAAGCAGTATTAAGCAGAATGACATTAAATGAATTGACTAAGGACTGACTAACCAGTCACCTTCTGCCAGGCAGAATTCTAGCAGCACATCTACCCATTTGCAGCTCTTCTCCACTCTGCAACATCCTAATCAAATTCCAGCTCAGATAAAATGCCTGCTCTCCCTGGGTATCTACCTAGCCTTTCTAACTCATAGATGGAACAGATTTAGATCACCTTTTAAAATATTTACACTCATTTTAAGGATATATAAATGACCATGCAACTTTTCCCAACAACAAACAGGGGACCTTAACACAAGGGACCAGCAAAATGTTCTGATGCTACGGGAAGTCCCAGTCAGTCCTCTTTGTACGTGCAGGATGCGATCATGAGGGCCATCAGCAGATCCCATTTGCCATAAGGTTCCATCCCCAGGGAAAATTCCAGCAATACCCAACTCTCAGTTTAGAGCACTGCAGAGGAAATGCTGAGCCAACATAAAATGTTTCTGGAGTTTGCTGAAGAGGGTCTGGCAATTCTTCAGCCTGACACGTAAGGTCCTGTTACTTTACCTTCCACAGCCTTAGTTACACCTGGTTCTGCTTACTGTGCTGGGACTGGATGTGGCACAAGAGCTCTAGGTACTCACTCACTTTGCAGAGCTAGAAAGCCCAAATTAAACTACTAAGAAAACTACAACCACAGCAAATATCCCAGTTTTGTGGTCAAAGCTAGTCAGAGAGAAGTGTTCCGGTTTTCAGAAGTCCTGCAGATTTGTAAGTCAACCGTGAGGAATGGGAATGCTGAAAACCATCTCTCCTCACCACCACGTCTTTCAAAACGCCCCCTTCTCCTTTCATCTGAAAGTCAAACTACTTGACTTGTCCCAATCCAGCATCCAAGTCCTGAAGCGTTAGCCCAAATACCTAACACATGCTGCGGGGCCAAAGATAACTTGAAGGCTCTCTAGCTACCCAACCTCAAGGCACTATAAAGCCAATAATCACAGGAATGAAAGGGAGAACAGGGTCCTTTCCACCCAGATGGGTGCAGCCAGTTGCCTGCAACATAGTTTGAACACTAAAAGGTTAATAATCCTTTAGGCAGAGCACAGTGAGGGCAGGGAGCTCACTATAAGCGCTCCTAATCCATTTGAAATAAATGCAGACACACTTGGAACTGCTATACGTAACAGCAGCACAACAAAAGCTTATTTAAACCCCAGAGCCGTACCAAGAGACAAAAAGTACAGACAGTTCACCCTCACTTCATGCCACTCCTGCAGCTGGAACCTGACAAGACTTCTGGCCCCACTGCTTTAGGTTACCTGACTCCATGTTCCATCCCCATCCAAAAGCTAAAACCAATGATACTCTGAACACTACCAACAGGTGGAAGCATTCCTGTGTTTTACAGATGACAAGCTATGCAACACCTGCAATGTTCCCAACACCTAGCATCCTAGAGTAGCTGAAGAAAAGCAGAAAAAAGGTCATCATCAACATTTCAAAGAGCACTTGGATAAAACAGGCCATCCTCAATACACATCAGTATGCTTTAACTGCCATTTGTAAACTACTTCTCTATCAGTTTGAGATGATCCAAGCATAATGGTTGGAGAAAGAATTCTGTCCAGTGCATGACTTACCTACAGGACTAGTAGAAACCCGCTGGGAAGGCGGCCTGAAACCAGGAGCCTTGGAGTTGTCGGGATGCACGTTCTCCACGTGTCCTAGCACAGAGTTATTCAGAAAGGTAGACTGAACAGTGAAAGATGGGTCAGCCGCTGGGCGGGTCGAGAGTGGACAGTCTCCCCATCCTTGGTTCGCTGGCACCTGGTTGCTATCAAAAAGACTACTAAAGTGATTGAAGAGCGTTGCTGGCCCAAAGGTAGGAGGCAATGATTTGTTTGCTGGGTTAATGTGCATCTGAGAACCGTTCATAACGTTCATGGCTGACGAAAGCTGCACTGCAGCAGGTGGACCTTGAGAAGGTGTTAGAGGAACTTGATTCGTAACAAAAATAGACTGAGGATCTTGATGGAGGTTTGCATTTGGTACCACTGAATAGAAAGAACCTCTGGACTGCATCCTGTGAGTAACTCGAGGTGCTGGTACAGCTACTTGAGGTAAGTTACTGTTGTCCTGATTATCGGCAACAACTGACCTGGGTGACGCTAAGCTTAAAGGAGCAGTTTCTGAGCTGGATGAGAAAGGCATCGACATGGAAGGATTGATCTCCGACATGCTGGTTGGCAGTATTTCATCTTGGACATTATTTAGCGGTGCGGGGCTGCTTGAGGGGCGAGTCTCAGTGACTCCCGAGTTGCTGCTAGCTGGCACGCTGCAACTACTTGCAACCGAAGACGGAGCGCACGTGTTCGCCGCAGGCTGGTCTGGCGCCGACACCTTCTCTTTGGGCGCCGAGACAGCCGAGAAGGAGTCCGCTTTAAGCGCGGACTGCTGCGTTTGCGGAGCGTTAGATGGCAGAAACGCTGTGGGCACTTGCCCGTTGTTTGCGGGGGCAGAGGAAGCTGAAGGCAGAGTGCTGCAGGTGCTTGTCACAGTTGAGATGGCTGTTGCTGCAGCACTCGTCTTGGGAACGCAGGCAAACAACTGCTTTCTGACCGAGGAGGGAGTCCGATTACTGGTTACGCACAGCGGTTGGGTGGAAGCAGCTACAGAAGAGACAGTAATGGGACAACTAGAAGTAGCTAATCCAGGAGACTCCGTCTGCAAAATATTTCCGTTCTGACTACATACACGACTCGAACTATTATGCTTTGGAGAGCTGTTTGTGCTGCCAGGGTTAACTGGTCTCACTGGGAATGGTCCCCAAGTGTTCGGTGAAGGTGAAAAAGTCCCTCCAAACTGGGCCATAGGTAAGCGAGGGTGCCGGATCTGTTGCATAGTTTGGGCAGCCAGCAAGGCAAAATGAGGGTGAGAATAAGCTAGAGGAAGCGACACCGGGAAAGATGAGCGCACATTCGCTGGGACATTCTTGTTTAATTTGTTAGTAGGCTGGAAAGTAGATAGTGTTGACGACTGCGATGTGACCAGGGGCGGCGCTCCAAGAGGAAAGGAGTTCTTGTTTGAAGACGTTGCAGTGCTGACTCCAGATGAAAAGTTGGAGTGGATTGATTTGGTACTCGAAGCAGGTGTTCTTATATGAGTTTTAGGAATCAAGTCTTCCAGTTCCTTGGCAGGATCCTGAATAAGGGCATTGATGAGTTGCACTGCGTATCGCGTTGACTCTGTACCACCCCTAGATTAAACACAAACATATTTATCTTTTGCAAAGGAAACCGCTCTGGGTAACATTCTGGAGGCCCAGGTTTATACTGATCTGCAAGTCTCTTGGGTGTTTACTCCAATAAGTTATTTCTTGACTTTTGCATATCTTAAAGATTATCTTTGAAGAAGCAGAACTTCAGCATGTCTTGGCAGCAGTAATATATGTTCTATTCTAGCATCAAGAAGCTAAATATGTCCCATCTTAAAAAGCAAACAGATTTCTTAATAAATGACACTGTGGACTAATTCAAGACTTTAATTTTGAGATACTGTACCTTATAGTGATCATTCGCTCTCCATTCTTATCTTTTTGCTTATCAACATCAATATGGGCACCAGTGACATCTTGAATTGCTGTGATGTTGCACCCACCTCTTCCCATTATTCTAGATACGACAGAGGCTGGGACAGACAATTTCTTTGACCTAAATCACAAAGATCATAAATTCGTGAAAGGTTTTCAAATTTTAAGGGCATACAAAAATCCTCTGTTGTCTGACAGGTGGCTCAAGCAATATTCTCAAGTTTCAGGGCAGCAAGTGGTTTTCTGCTGATATTTTCTTCACCCTTTGAAGCCTCTCTAAAACCTGCCCATGTGAATAGCCCATCATCCCCAGTAACTGATGAGGATTCTCCAGAAGCATTTATTCCACCACTGTTGTAACACAGATCTATGTACCTCACACTGCTTTAGAAACACTTTTGGATTTTACCTTATCTTGTGTACCTTCAAAGCGATACAAATCCCTAGCTTATCAGCCTAAATGTACATAAATAGTGCTGCTTCAAATATAAAGGCCCATAGCTTAGCTACTTTGTTTCTAGCAAGGAGAAGGTGGTTCTCCAATGTTTTCCCAGAGATAGCTCTGTAATACCACTTGAATTGACAAACCATTTAATATCCACCTCTCTCAGACCTTGAGATCTGAAAGCTTACTAGTGACACTACACAATGGTGGATGGCAGACGGTTAAAACTGTGCAGTTTGGTGATTTACAGAGCTGCCAGACAGCCCTGCAAAGGCAGCACAGATGTTCAGAAGCAGGATCACCGTCAGGCCACACCACTAACCCATGTGTTCGGTGAAACGAGTCGATCCAGAAATTTTCTAATTCACATGGTACTGGTGGGTCATGCAATGCTGTGAAGCCTTTGAAGACAAGCTAGGCTTGCATCCAGGCCCCAGCCAAGGTCCCTCTGGGCCACCACTGCCCCCAACCTCTAAAGGCTGCGCCTCTGAAGCCCAGACATCACTTTTGAGATAGCCGGTGAGGTGCAATAGTGCAACACTGAACAATTTTTTAGAGGGGATTCAAAGGGGTTTCAGAAATCACTGTGACCACTTTACCAGCGCCCCAAGCTTCATCCAGCTCTTCCAGCCCTGGCAACTTTTAAGTCAGTTGATCCTCAAGAAACTGTTTCTCACTTCATAGAACTTGAAGGAAATCCCTTTTATTTTAAACAACATCTAAACATATGGAAATGTTCGACAGCACCACCTCATCTTGCCAAGGTGTTTTTTCTTTTCCCCTTTCCTGCTGGGAGAGCAATGCTACAACCCTCCCCAGCCCCAGAAACTTCAGAGTGTGCACCCACCCAGCTTTCATCCCAAGGCTGTTCATGCTCCGGGCTTTTTCCCTGCTCCTCTCTCAAGCGAGACATCCCAGTCACTCCCTTCCCAAACCAGAGCTTCCATCCTCAGCTAACTTTCCAGATATGCCCAGCCTTATTCAGAGGGCTCCTAAACTGCACCTTGTTTTGCTCCCACCCCAGCCCATGCCACCACCCACAGAGACACTCCTCTTCCAAGAGAGCTCACCCCCGCGTCCAGGCCCTCACCCACCCATCACCCACTGCTGTTTCCCTCCTTGCCCACCAAGCTCAAGGATTTTACCTCAAGGGCCCCAAACAGTACCTTTTTGCTCCCGAACAGCAGCGTCCTCCTCTCTGCAGCTGAAATTGCTCAATTGGCGTGGGCTGCAGAGTGTTGCTAGGAGGAGGGTCTTTCAAAACTCTGCCTACTTGCCTGTCAAGAAGGGATGTTTTCACTGGTTACTTCGTTGACAGATATCCCTTCTAGCCAGGGGGTTACCCATGGGGAAAGGGGAGAAAAATTCTTGAGAGACTTTAGGAGAGGAAGGCATGAAGCTCCCGGGCATTTTGCACATGCATCTGAAGTCATGAAAAAGCTCTCTGGCAGGCTGGGTGCTTTCAGGAGTCCAGGCACAGCAAACATCAGTGCAGAACACTTTACGGACACGTTTTTTATGACACAAGGTCTGATCCCTTAAGGACGAGGACAGGCCGGTTTTTGGATGCCCTCTCTAGAACCCTACGGGCTCTGCAGAGGAGCAGACAACATCCAGCCAAGCAGCTGAGCTGAGCCCATGAGGCTCAAGAGCACCAGGAGGAGACAGAGCAGCTCCAGGGGCAGCGGTGGGGTCTGTGGGCAGCCCCGGAGAAGCCAGCTGCCCTTTACATATATTCAGCAAGCCCACATCGCAGGAGAGAACCCCACTGGCAAACACAACAAAAGGCAGAGACCAAATCAGCTCTCTAAGGGTTCAAATGCTTATATTTTCATATTAAATTGCCTTTTTAACCTTTATTAAAGCCTGTGGCTTCCACTAACATGAACGCATTAAATCTTCAGTACAACTGCATTCTTCACACATTGCCTAAAATCTCTAAAATGAGCACATTTGATGACTACCACTGCAGAACACAAAAGCAGGAGGGCACCCAAGTGCACCCACAGCATCTGACACCTGTTCATGCTGTGGTCCTTTTTGATAGAGAACAGAAAAAGAAGCACCAGGTGACCACTTCTACTTACAAGCAGAAGACATCATAAAGGTTACAGGGAGGACACTACAGTGTTAATGGTCATATAGTAAACCCCAGCATATTTTCAAAGGGAAAATTTGCTTTACAGAAAAATCTTTAAATCTAATTGCACCTCTAGCTCTCACTTTAAGGTGACAAAATTTTCCATGGAATCCGCAACCAAGTTACAATGAATTTTAGCCTTGAAAAGGAGATCATCGACTTCTCTGCTCCCACTCCTCCTGCCTTTAGTTCATGTGCAAGCAAACATCTGCTGCAGGGACTTTTCTCTGCCCTCTGCTCCTTCTCCCTTTCATCCTATATCCACATCCTTTATCCCACTGAAGTCACAGGTAAAGAAAACTCTCCTGCCAAATAAAGTGTTCCTGTCATACTGACATTAAGTTAGTGAGGAGTTTCTATACATTAGGGCTGTAATTTTTTTTTCACAGCAACGTAAGAGTAAGGGGGGTAGATTTTTTGTATAAATGAATTATACAATTAAATAATTTAATAAGCTTGCTGGACATTCTATATTTGAAAATACTTTACAAGCTAAAGACAGTTTTAAAATACAGAATTAAAATGTTTACCTTCTAACCACTTCTTTCCAGCCTTCTTCTCTTTTCTGGCCTCTTTTCGGACTAGTCAGATTCAGCTTTACGTTTGGAGAGGTCAGAGGCAGGGAAACAGGCTTATAAGTAGTTGACAAAGAATTTGAATGACCTTCACCATCAAGTCTGGGAACAGAAATGTGATGACTACAAATTACAAAATAAAATGACAGCATTACAGTATACCCTCTCCCCTCCCTTAATGCAGGAAAAGCAAAAAAAAACCACCACAACCCACCAACATACTATTTGTATGTAAAAATAAGAAAAAACTACAGATTTAGATGGGATCAAAGCTTTGTGATTTAGACCAAGGACCTATTCAGAAACTGGTGTTACTCAAGATATCAGCTCCTTCCCTGGCAACTGAACAATCTCCCAACCCATTCATAGTGCCCCTGTATGTTCACCGAGCTCTTTTGACTCACCTCTGGCTTGACAAAGTTAAATCAAACTGGCCATCAACCTGGCAGGTAAAATGCTCAGAGTCATCACCTTCTTCCCTCCTTCAAAGAGAGATTGCAATTCCAGTGAGTTAATGATGAAACCATAAAAAAAAATAAAAAAAAAATCGCAAGGTAATGAAGCGACTTCTATAAATAGACTGTAAGTAAATGTGGTGCTTCCTTTTTAAATTCCCAGCATATTCACTTTCAAATCTATTCTAATAAAGCTGACAATGCAACATGGATGCTTAAGCAGCACAGAGAGAAAACTGTCTGGCTGAAGGAGCATTAAAATATAGCCAGTAGCACCAAAAAAAATTCTTATCTTTACCATTTTAAAGAGGTTGCGTTCAACCAACTTGACGGTATTATTTAATAGCTACGCAAATACAGCAAACTCAATCTCTCAGAACTTTGAGAATGTACCAGCTGGTGTAAAACTTAAGCTGCCCAAATTTACGCTGGCATAGGTAAAACCCTGTGAAGCAACCAGGCAGTCTCACCTGGTTGGCGTTTTTGAAGCCGAGGTGCTGGTTTTTTCTTCCTGAGAGGGGATAAGCAACGAGGCATAGCGCCGCTCCGAGGCGTTCGTATCCATCGTGAAGTTCAGCTCCTGGCTCTTCCCTCCGCTGCTGCTCTCGCTGTTGCAATCTGTGCTGTCCAAGTTGTCTGAATCGCTGTTCCCACTGGCACCACCACCTCTTGGCTCTCCATTTATTTTATTTTTATCTGCTTTTTGCTGCGCTAGAGATATATGCTGATCTGGCAAAATTATCTGCATATTCTGAGGAGTCTCTTTCGTTTTATTTTTCTTATTTTTTCTGTTTGTGCTGGGGGTAGTCACCACATTAGCTCTTTTCTTCCCAAAGGCATTGGTGAATGTAGTTGAAGTTGCAGAAATTCCAATTGTAGTTGTAGTAGTTGCACTAGGAGGCTCTATAGGAACTTCTTGCTCCACTGAAAGAAAAACAGTTGATATGCAATCAAAATCCACAAAATACAGAAATCAGTGCCCCCAACTGAATATACTACAGCTGAAATTATGCTACTTGCTGAGCTGTCAGACTACGTGCACTGCATTCAGCTGTAAATCCTCCAAGAGCGAAAGACTTTTGGGAGCAAAAGAGGGAAAAAAAGCGAACAAGTTTTGCCAGGAGCTCTGACTGCAGAGGGAAGAACCAGGGCAGAAGCTATGCAGTAACGTAGCAGTACCAGAGAAGCCAGCTACCAAACAGATTCCCTTAATCTAGGTGGTTAAAAAGAGGCACTCCCACAACTACACTGTTCATAGAAACACTTCTCTACCTTCATCATCATTTTCTTCTTCATCATCATCTTCTTGCAGTTCCAGAGTTTCTTTAGGCTTGTTCTCTTCATCTTCTTCTTGTTTTCTTTTTTGTTCCTCTTTCTTCTTCTTCCTCTTTTCCTTTCTCTTCTCTCTTTTAGCTGCAAGAGCTTGTTTTCTGCTCTCCTCTCTTGACTACGTAGGAGAAAAGGATGCACATTTAAACATTTTCACACAGATCACATTACACTTATAATTCAGATCCTCCCTAAAACTCAGGGAGAAGGGAGAAAGGAGAGAGCACGAAGAACTACAATGAGTTTGTCACATACTGAATCATTACACAGAAAGTGAACTGACCTTATGGAACAACAGGACTAGCTGGTCCCAAAACTTCTAAGGAGTGACAATAACAACCAAATTGGAGGTATTATAAAAACATAATTTTACTGGAACACCAACAAAATCTCTCATCATCTCAGTTCTTTCTCAAGAAAACATTTAACAACCTCATTAACATTTTTACAGCAATGCTCATATCTGTGACTCAGAAAGATCTCCCAGAGTATTTTACAGAAAAAACTGCCATCATTTTATCCACTTTTTTTTTAATAGATGGAATCAGTTAATTCAACTCTGCTATATCACAGCTCTGCACAGCAACTGCTAGGTGCTTAATAAGTCAGCAATCTGCAAAAATTAATAAATTAATATGGGACTTCTTCATCAAAAACTGTAAGAGTCTGCACTAAGAAAGCCCACTGAAGGGTGCTTAAGAAGTGTCTGCACTGCTCTGGGACACTTCACAGTATTCTCAGCAAGGGAGAAGCTGATCTTTCCCACTGTTTGCTCAACTCCAGGTAACTCCTGGGGTAGCTTGTAGGCTCTCCTTTGTAACACCAGGCAGAACTCCACAAAATGCTTACGGACTACGTGTTTCACAGTACATAACATACCATGTATCTCACCGCTGAGATGGAAGACCTCCCTTACTCACACCTCATCCACGCTGAAGCAATGTGGGAGAGCTACTATCTAAGGTAACTATTGCCAAGTCCAAGCCTTCCTAAAAAAAGGGCACTGGAGTGCCTGAAGCAGAGGTCAGTTCTAATTTGCCACCCTCAGCATATGCTTCGCTTTTTGTGCATTAGAGGAACGAAAGCACGTACAGTCACAGCACAAAGAACTACTGCCCCAAGAAGCATCACCAGGAGAGGCAACCTATAGATCAACAGGTAGCTCAAACTGTTACGCTGCACATCAGCAATTCTCTACTCACTTTTTCCAGGTCTAGCTCCTTCAGCAATATAGTTGCATTCTTATTTGCTTCTGCAGCTTGCTGGTCTTTAGCTTTCACAATTGTCTCCACACACTGGTGACACTTTTTCAACAGGTCCTGAAATGCAAACTTGTCTTACTACCTCTGTAATGAACTCAAATTGAGGCGTGAGGCTTGCTCTACAAACATGAGATCAGCTTCCCTGCATTCATAAACATACAAACTATTTCAACTGAATAGGACTCTAAACTCTATTTTTTTAAGCTCTTCATTAAAAAGGAGACATGCACAAATCTCTGAATCAAATGTATGGGAGCAAGACATACATTCAGTTTTTGAATGCTGAAGAATTTCTCATGTATACTTTTGCCAAAAATAGAGGACAAGGTCTTCTCCCAAAGTTACCCACCTTGTCGGTAATTGTCGCTATGTATCGCATGCATTCAATGTCCGAAGGAAACTGGTTAACTTCTTTCACCAGGAACTGAACTACTTTCACGTGCCCCTAGAAGAGCAAAGAGAATTCTCATCTCTTGTATACAATGGTGAACACTCCTCATCAAAACTCAAGTTTGATATCTCTTAGTCCAACACAAACAACAGATCCAACTGCTGCCTCTGAAGTGATTTGAAAGCAACGGGGGGACAGCAGTGGCATGCTTAGTATTGCTGTTTGTCAGAAAAAGCTGTATGATTATTTTGTTACAGGCAAAGTAGCTCCAGTTAAATTCCTCTGCTCTAGCTATGCTCCTTGAATCCAACACCATAACTGATGAAACCAATGTTCTTCCTGCTAAGAAGAAAAGGCAGTGACAAAAGAGCTGACTACACAGTGTTACATTTGACAAGAACTTAGGAGTAGAACATTGGAAGCACAAAGGATTCGGGACAGCTGACTAGTATTTTTGTCATCTAATAACTGCCTAGTATTGTTGTTCATCTCAAAAGTAAGGCCGAAACAAGCAGTACAGTCTGTATAAATTTAAAGGGACTATGATGATTCTATAATCTCAAGATGTTTAGATCTGAAACAGTGAGTTTTTTGACCTCTCAAAAATTAGATCTGTGTGAAATACACACATTACGATTTACTTTAGAGCAGGCAATTTACCGAAATGCTGTCTTAGATTTGATTCTTCCAAAACCAAGCATTAGATTTACGCCCAAAGAAGAAACTCTGTTTTGAAAAAACACTTAGCAATACAAAATTAAGTTGGTCATTTACCTTGCGAAACGCTGACATAAGAGGCGTAATTTTCCGATTATCTGCAGCGTCCACATCTGCTCCTGCTTGCACAAGCAACTGAACCACATCATAGTGACCACCGTTAGCTGCCAACCACAGAGGTGTGTTTCCTTTCTTGTTACGGACATCAATATGTGCTCCTCTAAAAAAGTGTAATAGTCGAGTGAAACAATGTATGAGTAAAGGTGGAAGTAGGGAAGCAGTATCACAAAAGATCAGAGCACAATTGGATATCTAACTTTCATTACTGAAATCTACCGCCTAGATAAGAGAAAATCTGTCTCTGAGATCTGCTGATTAAGTTGCAGTGCAGTAACATGGGGATTATTTAAGCCTCCCTTACAGAACGAACACTCACCTCACGCAGCCCACTGACCCACAGCCACACAACTAGCGAATCCGAGTCCTTTAGATTTCCATTAATGTGGTGACTACTCACAGGACAAAGCAGGATTTTAGCAGCACAGAGTTACACCTGAAGAGCTCAAGAGCTACTTCCAGGCTTTGCTTCCCCAAGTGACAAGGGGGGAAACGCTCATGTGGGAATTGCTGGAAGAAGACACAGCCACCAGAGCCGCCAGGCCAGACACTGTTTGCTTACCCCTGTTCTCAGCTGCCTGCTGAGCTTAGTTAAGAGTAGAGTAGAAGGATACTCCAGGATTACACTGGCGAGCAGGGAACAAACACCCTACTTCTAAAGCTTCCCATTCCCTTTGCTTTCAGATGCACAAGGTAATATAAACAAGGGCATCCTTGCCACAGAAGAATACAGGGACAGAACAAACGTGCCACTAATAAGAAGAAATAATTTACCGATTAATCAGGAGCTCACAGAACTTGTAGTGACCCTTATCTGCTGCAATTGTTAAAGCTGTATCTCTTGAGGAAGGCACAGGTGGAGCATTAACATCTGCTCCTTTATCAAGGAGAACCCTCCCAACCTCTGCATATCCTCCTGAAGCTGCTTCCATCAGAGGTGTGAGACCAGTCTGGGCAAAGAGAATGAGTTACACAGTGTGAAATTTGTACAACACGCTTTAGATGAAACATAAATTGTTACTACATAGGGAAAACAGATATACTTTTTCCTTTAGTTGCTTATATTTAGTTTGGAAGTCTAAGTTCAAGTAGTCTCTTGCTCAAAAAACCCCAAACAGAACAAGAAAAAAAAAAAACAACCCAAACCAACAAACAAATACTCTTGGGCTTTGATTTATACAAACCCAGGCAAACGTCTGACTAAGTACTACCAGATATCTGTCTCAACAGCAAAACCGAAATTTACAACAGGATCTCTCAAACAGAAGTTAGAACGTATCCACATGAAGACACAAAGTTTTCTACAAAAATGCTCAAAAATGGGCTTTACAGCCTTTCTCTAGCCTCTCTTTGCACTGAGACTGATCTGGGCCCATCTTAGTTGCCAGGCTAGACTGTTAAATAAACTTACACCAGCTGCTAACATGCCCAACTGACCATTCCAGAGCTGGCTTTTATCCATATCCCCTTTTCTCCAGCCACAGTCATTCCAGAAGCAGGCGGGGTAGACAGACACAGCAATTATTTCAGCAGCCTTAGGAGTTACCAAAAATTCCTTTGTGCTGGGGAAATCAGTCTGGCTGTCTACACAAGCTTTAAGCTTGCTTTATGGCAGGAGACACAAAGCTGTCCCAGAGCACCAAAGGATGGGACCTGTGGAGCATTTCAGAGGCACAAAAAGTCACAGTACTGAAGCCACGGGTTCTACAGCAACGTAAAAGCTTTACAAAGTTTGACTGCACTACTTCTGTTGTAGACACTAAATCTGCTCTATATGAGAATCACTACAAGCAACACTATTCTCTCTTCCTGTCTAGACTCATATGTAAAAATATGTATATCTATCTCTTCTGTTAATGAGTAGCATGAAAAGGTTATACCGGGAAGTTTCTTAGTGCTACAGAACAAGCATCTACATTTAATTCTGCACTAAGAACCAGTCAGCTTTTCCCTAATGCAGAAGATTTATCATTGTTGATGCCTTTCACTTTTTTAAAAACACAAAGTCATTTCAGAACTTTTACCAAGTCCTCTAACTTAAGTCCTCTGAGCCCAGAGAGGCTCAAAGTAACAGGAAAATTAGAAGCAGCTTGACGACTTGCAAGAAATAAATCACAAGGAAAGGCGATTCCCACTGACCTTTGCCCTGTGCTCGACGTTGGCCTTCCTGTCCAAGAGCAGACTGACCACCTCTGCTCGGCCCTGGAAGCAGGCCAGGGTGAGCGCTGTGTTCCGGTTGGTCTCAATTTGGGCGTTGATATCGGAACCCATGTCAAGCAACAGCTTCACGGCAGGGACGTGGGCATTCATAGGAGCCAGCCACAAAGGGGAAAA
>NW_009735626.1:19588-39131 GCF_000703405.1 Apaloderma vittatum | reverse complement strand
GGAAAAGAGACAAACTGCAGCGCCCAGAACCCGAGGGATGCTCTGGCAAATGTAAGTGCATCTAAGAGGTGCAAGATGTTTTGTTGTAAGCCAGAAAGAAACACAGAACATATACTAAGCTGGACAGTGACCTAAAATACTAGCCTTTTTTAATTGATTAGGAAAAACTGCATATAATAGACAACTGCAATTTATAAACTAGGAAAATACATTTCGGGTTTTAGACATTCAGATGGCTGAAGCACACATAAGCCTTAAAATACAAACACTAAAAAACAAGGCTGCATCTGACTGATTCAGAAAAAAAACATGCTTCTAGCATAGCTGTAGTTTTAACTTCAGTGACAGAATACGTGTAAGTTTTCTTAAAATTAATAAAGAGGAGGTTTAAGAGACATATCTGTGTAAATTTGTTCCTCTTACTGAAAAAGGCATCTGCAAACACACAGAGCTGCCCTGAGTGCTTTGGCTGGTTCCTTTACCTGGTTCTATTGGAAACAGTTTGACTTCTAAGTCCCAGAATAGTGGAAAATGAAAGGGGGTGAATAGGTTTGCAGACTAAAATAATCCCTTAAAATTCAGGTATAAGGGAGATGAAGTTTGTGACAGTTAAAAGGTAATTTAGAAGCACTAAGACAACATGAACATAACGGATAACATCGGTGCAGAAAGGCTGTGAGGAGGAGATCTGAGAGCAATAGAGATTCCAGCTCGTGCCTGAGGATGCAGCCACCAACATAGTGCCTGTACTGGAGGGCACCTGGTGTAGAGGGTATGTTACCTTGAATTAATTTCTGCCCCAGCATTGAGAAGAATCTTGATGATGTTAACATAGCCACCAGATGCAGCAAGGCTTAACGGCGTATAGTCAGACACATTCCTATGTTCTTTATTTGCTCCTCGGGCCAACAGCAAATCAACAACCTGAAAAGACAGCAGGCTTATTAAAAGACATATTGTGGCCTTTGCTATTATTCAGCAAGTGAAAGGGTGTTGCCACATGTTCAAACCCTCTAGTATGCTACCAGTTTCCATCATCGGCAGAAAAGATTCTGCAGGAAAACCTCCATCCTCTTTTGCTTTACTTGAACGTATGTGCTGTACACGCTTAGCAACTGATGAACACATCGGCTGAGCTGCGTGGGTTGTAGCAGTGCAGCACTTGTCTTCCAAGAAGATTATTTTACCTAATCAAAAATTCAAGGCTTTAAAGTGAAGCTCTTCCTGTGAATCCTGTGTTTGCAAACAAGGGGCCTATCCCACTCCCAAATAACACTGTTTGAGAAACTCTTTCAGAAACTCCCACAACTTTAATTCAAATGACACTTGAGCCAAGTTTGACCATCTGTATTACACGGTCTTTCCAGCAAAACACATGGTGAAAATCAGACTGACTGATGTTAACGGAACAAGCATGAGAAAGGTCTTCTCTCCTCCATCAGAAGCTGCTTAAGAGACATAAAGGGGGAAGAATTAAAACATTTCTGATCATGTACGGCACTTTACTGGGACTCACTTTACTACTAACTTAGGGTAGGTGATTTTCAAATAAGCCAGGAAAAAAAGGCTGCCTCACAAGTTGTAAAGCAAGAAATATAAGAGGTAGATTCTAGCTTAAGGGAAAAAAAAAAAAAGATATAAAGAGGGACAAAAAAGAGATAGCCAAGGGAGGAAAGAAAAAATTCCTTTTCCCCATGGAAGGAGATAAAGACTTAAATTAGCTACATCTATACAGGTTAGAAACCTTCCAAAAAAAAGGAAAACACTGTGCAAAAAACCCAATTCAAATCTATTGAAAACAAGCATGTCTGTACCTCTTGGCGTCCACCAGAGCATGCCAAGGAGAGCGGAGTATCCTTTGTGCGCTCAGACTGTGCTTCTATATCCCCTCCTTTGTCTAGAAGAATTTCCACTACACCAACATGTCCAGCAGTTGCAGCCAAAATCAAAGGTGTAAAACCTAGTAACAAGTGATCATGTTAAAAGCAACCTTGAGAATCAAAACAGTATTATTAAGGAGCAGAAATGTACAAAAGGGTTAATTCTGTTGGTCAGACATCTCTTCCTTGGACTGGGTGGCCTACACTTTCCTGGTGTTGGTCACCATCTCAGACCCTTTCCCAGCCCCCTTCTGACTCGGACCCATCTAGACTCTAACCACAGCCAGACATAATTAAAGGCTCTCCAAACGACATCTAAACAGTGCTTGCACTGGCCAGTTTGGATTAAGATCTGACCCACTCATCTCTTTAAGGAAGTCACAGCTTTCAACTTAATTCCTATTCAACAAAGCTCCAACAAGCGAAGGGGTTGTTGACTTCCAGTGGTCACTGTGAGTGCCCGGGAGTGCGGTGTGGTGGCTTTCTTCTCTCAGCTCTAAAAGGTCTGAGGCTTTGCTGAACTCTGTTATTGGGGACAACAGGATGCACAACCCAGCAACTGTTCCCCGTTGTCAGCCATGATTTAGTGTTTACCCTCACGAGCTGCTCTATCTAGTATGCTAAGGTCTTTCGTGGTGGGTGAATCGTAAGGACCAAAGTGCTTCATGTTTTGCAAATCTGCCTAAGACACCACTCAGACACACTTTCTTTCAAAAATACAGCTAGAAAGGCATATAATGCCACTGGCTTCATACAGCCAATAGTTCTATGTCAAATGCAAGAATGCAATTCTACATTTTTGCAAACTTTGGTCATTTTCCGAAGCAAGGAATCCCAAATCTTGATTTGAAATTTGCTGTTTCAAGCTGCAGATCAGACTGTTGTAGCGTTTTAGCTTACCCTTCTTGTCTCTGTGTTCGATATTGGCACCACGAGCTATCAGTACAGACACAAGTTCTTCGTGACCTCCCGCACACGCAAGGGTCAGAGCAGTGTCATGATTACTCTCAGTCTTCATGGTTGGGAAGAAAAAGAAGCAGATATTCAGAAATTAACAATACTTTAAGAGAACTTTACTATTTTTAAAATAGCGCTAGATTATTTAGATTATTTTTTTCCCCTTTCAGAACTTATCAGAAGGAAATTCAGCCAAAAGCAATGGCAATTACTCACATGTGCATCGATGTCAACGGAAGGATACATGGGGAGCACCGACTGCGAGGGCACGCTGCTTGATGCCTGCGAACAAGGCTCTGGCGTCGGGGACTCGGTAGCGTGCGAGGAGCTGGCGGAGCCACTGGGCACTCTGCTATTCACAGCTGAAAAGCAGCACTGTGTTACTGATCCGCTCTTAGGAATGCCAGGTTTTATATGAAAAGTATTTAGTGCTGTGAAGCTGCACCGGGCTAATATCAAAACCGTAAGGGGAGGAAACAAATTAAGTGTTCATAAAAACAAAGGAGCAGGTGTCTTGCACAAAGAAGCTTTCCAGCTGTTAAACAGTGTAAGCATCGTCTCCAAACTGTGTTAAGTTAGAAAATAATTTTATGAATTAGTCTGTATGCATTATGTACAAATTATGAAGATTATTAGTTATCCTTTTCAAATTGTAACCTCCCCTGTTAGAGTTTAATCATATGCTCAGTCTAAGCAGGCAAATGATTTCTCCCTAAATCAGAAACCTAAGGGTCAGAAAAAGTCCGGATTTCAAGTTTTTCACGTAAAGGTTAGTGCACACCTAGTCTCCAGAAAAGGTTTTCAGAGCAAGATGACTGACAGCAACATACAGGGTTAATCATGTCTCTGAGTCAAAACAATCTGGGAAGGGTGGAAGAGAAACAGAGAGGAGGGGGCAGTCCACAAAAATAAAGCTGGAAACTGTCTGCGCCCCCTAAAATTTATTCTGATTGATCCACAGCCCATAACAGATTTCATCCTGAAGGTTCAGCACAGCTCAGGGACACAATGAATGTAACTTCATCATCTTTTTTTTTTTTTTTTAAATAGCAATTTAAAAAAAATATTTGCTAATTGAGAATCAGATTTTATTCATCTAGTTCTAAATGAAGTTTTACCAGAACAATGAGAAAAATATCCCTGCACACACACACCACGGGGCCAAGCCCTCTGCCTGCCTCTGTAACCAAAGGAGAGCCCAAGGGGAGCCCGACGGAGTCGAAGGCTCATTCGAAGGCTGACTTGGCAGGAAGGTCTGACAGGGCAGGCACCAGCTACGAGAGAACTTTAGCTACAGCGATCTGTGCGATGGGGCAGCTGGACTTGAAAAGTACCGTCCCTGTTGGACTGCCAGGATTCTGTGCTGTGTCGCCTCATTAGACAGAAAGCCTGCTTAGCTTTAACACTTCCGAAACACACGGTATTTTGTAGTACTCCTGGAACAAGTAACTGCTAGAAAACAACTGCAAGTAAGAAGTAAGTAGCAGCATTTTGCTTTTGTCCAAGTGTTCTGAGCAATTGGTGAAGATAAGGGACGAACTCCAACCTGCATACAACTTAAACAGAAATTTTTTACAAACCTTTCCCAGCTGAAGCTTTCCGATTCCATTGACAAAGTACATAGCAGCAGTTACACACAGGAAAACAGCGCAGATGGAAGAGTCTTAGAAGAATCCTCAACGTGACCACCACCACCACTAACTCAGCCTACAGGACTGCACACGTGGGACAAAGGAAACAGACTAGAGCAGGTTTTGATGGGTCACTGCAGTTGGGTTCCAGAAGTACGGAGAGGGGTTGTCACTGAAATTTTGGGAGGTGAAAGTTTTCAATTGTACTGTTTAAAATATTCTCCCTAGCACAGAGTCAAAACCCAGCATTAACACCTGGTTACCACATTTAAGCAACCAAGGACTGTATTGGAATTCTGAGCTGACTTTTGCTTCACGTTACAACCTTCACGAGCACACCAGGTCTGTATTAAAAGTTTCAAATACAAAAGCTCCCACGCTTCATCTGCTCACTATGGGTTACCACTTATAGCAGCAGATGAGCATTAATTAATGCAACACAATTGTTTTCTTGCTTAATACACTGAAGTGCAAGATAGTAATTGGATTTCAAAAGATTACTCATTCCAAAATACAAGACGCCAAATCACCCTGTTAAGGACTTAAATCAGATGGGTCCTTCCTCATGTAAGACACTGGCTCAATGCTGTCAGATCTTGCAGCTATAGATACATGTTAAAAAACCCTACAACATGTGCATGCACTGTGCATATAAAACAAGGGTGTACAGAGGGACTTCACTTGAATCAGTTTAAGGATCTTTAAAGTAATATATTCCGTTTTGCCGCTACAGGTTCCACAAATTCTCTACATTTCACAATCATGACTGAAAATGTCCAAGTATTTCTTGCATACTTTAGATTTTCATCATGTGTTTGAAACATGAGTATGCACTCAGCACTTCACATGCATAATAACGTCAAACGTGGTAAGAGCACACCAATGGCAGCAGAAATGCAGATAAATCCTGTGCTGATACTCCAAACTCTTGTTTAAAATAAAATGTAACAACAAATAATCCTACAATGCCCCCTGGTTAATCATCCCATCTATAACTACTGAGTTTACAAAACTGCAGAGTTTTTTAAAGTGCAATTTTCTGTTTCCTTAGTGAGGCTGGCAAGCTGGCCCAATGGAGCATCAACACGCTCTGAGAAGCAAAACATGTCCGAGAACTTCCACCTCCAGTCTCATGGGGCTGATTTAGCTCAGCCCAGATTACACAACATAAAAGTTTTTAAACTCAAAGACGACCTTGCAACAACAGTTCCAAATCCCTTCACACACGTGTGTATGAAATTTGAGTTAACCCCTATTTCTGGATTAGCAACTTCAGTCACGGGAGGAAGGACAGCTACTGCTCCTGCGAGCCCAGTCCAGAGACGTGACGTTGCCCTGCTGATGGGACACACGGGAAAGAGCCTCTGCTCTGCCTCCTGCTTCCAGAAGAAGCCTGGCCATGCCCTCAGGGACGGCTTCATCCGTCTGGCATCTGACCCAGGGAAGAGGAGGATGTCTTGCCTACCCCTAGTCTTCAGCAGGTCATACCCACAGCACCAGTTCACGTGGATTGTCCCCAAGGATCGGTGCACCACGCCCACTCCAGACTTTGGTCTCAATCACGGGCAATAACACAGGAAGGACTCGGCAGCATCGGCACTGCCCACACTCCAGAGGAAAAGTTCACTGGGGGAGGCTAAACCAACCATGGGGGATGATAACCTTCAGCATCTCTACATGAAAAATGTGCTGCTTTCATCCTCTGGGATGACAAGGTGGAAAACTTTCCAACATGCAGATTGCTTCCTACTGAACAGGCCTTTTGGTCTTTTTACCAGAAAGGATACCTGTAACACAGCCAGCCAGGTATTGTTTAAAAACCAAACTAAAAAATAAAATAAATTTTTCACAATGTGTACCTCAGATCTTTATAAAATACCTATTTTGTGATGTAGGTTTTGTATATTTCCATAGATTTCAATACTCAAAAGACTTGTATTAAAAAAAAAAAAATCCATGACAAAATCTGGGTTCCCCACATTTGAAGGAGGGCTTGCAAATTTCCCCAGGGACTTTCTTTGAATTGTTGTGAAGCTGAAGACATCTCCAAAGGCATGGATGACTGTATTCCAGAGTTATGAAAAAATATCACAGGATACAGGAGTAAAACAAAATGAAGAAAGAACTTGGTATTTTTTCCAAGTACAACTCTGGAGGCATAGGTAGAACCTCGAGCAAGCAGCTCTGGATGAGATCATAGTTTCCTGTGAAACTGCATCGACCTCTAATTGCCATGCCATGGGCCTGGATGTTGCATTTCAGTTCCCCTTTCCTCAGAGGAAGTGGGATTTTCAGGACAAAGAAAACAATCCTTTTTTCATGATCAAGCAGTTTGTCACCCTGTCCACGCAGCCTCTCAGTAACGTGTTGCTGCACAGAAGCTTTTGCACGCTGGTAACTACAATCGTTCTATGAGTCACCATTTCTCACTCCAGATTATCCTCGTAACTGGTTTTACTCCAAACAGCAATCCTAAATAGAGTAACTCAGATGTCACCTTCCAGATAATTACCTTAAAATATCACAGTTCTGTATAATCAACTATAATCAGAATTTCAGACTGAAATATCAATAAATTTTCTCAAAACACAGGAGGAGAGTCAGACAGAAGCACACAGAGATGCCACCTGCTGACTAAAAAAACCATGTGAGCAGAACAAACAGGAGCAAAGATATTCCAGCTAGAGACAAAACCTAGCAACAAAGAAAAAGTTTGTCATCTTGAATACCCTAAAACCAGCAAAAAAGGCTCAATTCACATACTGTGAACAAAGAAATCTACTACAGTAAATGTCTATGAAGTGAAATGAAATTCCAACTATGTAATATAAGACGCTTCAAGATTCAAATCAAACGTGTACTGGGTACCAAAAATTATATCCAAAATGTCCTCTTCTATTGGAAGATCCAATCCAAAACAACTTACTGCTTCCTCACTCTAAGCTGCACAATGTCTATATCTCCTTCGTAAACCCAGTTAGAATTTTGACTGTAACAAGTCACACCTCCAAAGATGGGATTAGTTGAAAGACATTTGCTTCAGCACGTCTAAACGAACTCCACTACAACCAAAACATTCTGGAGTGGAAAGAGCTGCTTCGGTTTTAGATTTTACCTGACTTTCCAAAGGTTACCTGGTTACTTCAGCGCAGCTTTAGGCACGAAGGGATGCAGGTACACATCCAGCAGGGACTGACTGGCAGCCAGCACTTCACACCTTGACATCTGCCACCTCCCCAGCCAGCAGCCAACAAAGCATGCCAGCAGGCTGGCAAGAGAAGTATTCCATTTACGCACGTTGTCACCATTAAGTAAGTAAGCAAATTAAAGATTTGAGGCTTTGTAGAAATGCAACTTCTCCCTCACAACTTGTCTCAGTCGAGGCTTTGAAAAACGTGCCTCTTGCATCCTCACTGGTAAGAGCAACAGTAAAAGGTATTTCGGCACAGAGGGAAAAAAGCTCATCTAACATTTCTCTGTTCTTCAGAAGGAGACCATCAGCAGGAAGGCAAATGTTTATACATCCTCTAAACCAAGAGTCACCCACTACCACACTGCAGCTCCACCAGGGGGACGGTGAGCAAGGGAGACCCTTTGCTGGCACCTGCCAGGGTGAGAGGACTTCGAGACAGACGTCCCATGCACCGGGCACCAGCCCCTTAATTGTATTGGGCATCTGCAGCATGTATGTACAAATCAGTTCTCATAACAGCTTCTGTTGCTCAAACTGTCTCTGCAAAATGCAGAACTGATGGGTAAGTCTGTGGAAAAAGGTCAAGTGTGTTTTAAATACGGAACAAAGTCTGGAGTACGAGTAGGTAGATTTTCAGTTTGGTTTTAAATGTACAGAAATTTGAAATATAGAAAGATTCTAATTTACACAGGCGTCACTTTTTGGCAATCTGGATTTATAAAGTGAGCAAAACATCTATATTTCTTCCTACATTTTTTTTGGAGGAGAAAAGCAAAAAAAACTTAGAATATATTTTCTTCTGAAATTCTTAGGAAAGCAACATCAATGTATTTTTGCAGGAGCCTCTGGAATTGGACAGCTGAAGTTCCCTTGAGTTATGTTTCCGTAAATGCAGTTTCTAATAATTGTAGAAGAACATGCTACTTGTATCAACTCTTGAAATGAGCAAATCTCATTTCTTAGCAAAAAATGTCTTAGCAAAGCCAGTAAATGGTTTCAAGAAAATGAACCAATGCGTAGTCAAGGTTTCTGCAATCATTTTTAAGATGCAATTTTTCTGGTTGGTTGCAGCCTTTTTTCCAACAGCACAGTTCTCGCGCTCAGCTGACTGCAGCATGTTTTCATTTTGGGAGCACTGAATATTTTGGATGTAATACATGCAGCCGCTAACCAGGGAAGGTGTATACTCCTCAGTCTTCTGCTAGATACGTTAAATTGTCAGGAACTACTCCAAAGATTAAGCCCTTGTTGATTACGTTTTGCAGTAACCGTTCCGACTTAACTTCCCTCCTCACACACTCCAGTACCAAATCTCAGGTAATACAAATCAAGAGTAATCCAACTGCGTTTTTGTTTCATTGTTGGCTGAATACTCTGAAGAGCACCGCAGAGATGGAGGGAGGCATGCTGTGCCAGAAAAGGGGGAACCCAAAACTGATTCTCTACGAATGAGAGGATTTCTTTGAATTACACCCAACAGCTGCCGGGAGCTGGTACAACACACCGCGCTACTCCGCCAACTGTGGTTTCCACGGGAGGTTGCAAAGTTGCAGGAAGTCTCGACTTGCATGAGCTCAATGCAATTACCATTCTACAAGTTCACAGGAATGGCTGGCATAGGGTCTCACTGCACATTTCTACATCCTTGGGATGAACTGAAGAGGACAGGGCAGTGACTACGAGGCTGGGGGAAAGACAGGAAAATAAAGGCTGAGGGACAGACACGAGGTGCAAAGAAAAAGTTGAAAAACATCAAATTAAAAAAAAAGAAACTACAGACCAAACAACACCAGCTATATCCTACATACCTCCAGCGGCAAACATCAGTCCTAGTCAAACCCAAGACATAAGGTCAACCGAAACAATTCCTCTTGTTCCCCAAGGGGACTCACACAACCCAACATGTGGGAACATCCACTCCTCTTCACACCGTTACCAACAAGTGGGAGGAGGCTGAGATTTCTGCTTCGCATCCAGGTAGCAGGTCACAGTTTTGACACACGTTACATCTACCAAGCAGATATTCCTGTACAACAACCGGGGTTTAGAGGGGGTTCTGAAAATACAAGCCATTACAGACCTGAGCGGTTGTGTGCAGACTCCAGGTTGTGTTTGAACCACAGCAACACCTTGAGCAGCAAGGTCCATGCAAATGACAATAGTTGGGCTTTTCCTAGAGATGGCTACTACACTGAAGAAAGTCACTGAGGCACAGAAAATTCTACAGAAGATATCAAACTGTCACGCTTTCAAGGTTTCCTGATGGGCACTACTAAACGACTCGCTATAAGGCCTTTTAAAGAAGCACAGAGAAAGATGAGGCCAAAGGGGCTAAAACAGGTCTCCAGTACAGGAAGTTTTGCATTTTGGAAAAAAGATATTTAAAAGCCTCATGTTAGAATGGGAAGTCACTGTTAGGATTAATAGCACTAATCAGGAACTTTATTCTTAAGCAAGTATTCCCAAACTGGAAAGCCCCAAGATGTTTTTGGAGGGAAGGAGAAAGAGGGAAACTGAGCACACAAATCAATGCAAAAATAGGTATATTTCTTAACCCACCTGCTATTAGGTCATCAAGAGTGTCGGTAAGCGTCTGTGCTGGAGTGGCAACCATTAATCCGTCTGGTTCTTGAACTAAGAGCCCCTGCCCAGCAATTTGCTGCTGCTGTCCTACATTCTGCTGATTCCCTAATGCTTTCTGAAGTTCAAGAGACTCTGTCCCATTATAACCTAAATTACCAGAAAAATTACATTGCGGTGCTGGCAAAGGCTGGATAGGGACAAACTCTATTTGTTCAGCGGGTGGTGGAGACTGTTGTTGCTCGTCATCTTTAGACAAGATTGTGTCAACCTGAGGTAACCCTGCAAAGTTATCCTCTGGCAGACCCTTATCAGCTTCCACTTCTGGGAAGACCCCTGTAAGTGGGCACTGTTGCTGCAGGGGAAGTGCTGTGTCTGTCTGACCTTTGGTCTCCAAATATTCTTTGGTAAACTGCTGTTGGGTTTTCATCTGCAACTGCCTTTCCACCTTCTGCAGCTCCTTCAATATTTTCTTCTTCTTCTGTACTTGTTCTTCTCTGTTCTTTTTAAGTTCTTCAATCTTATCCTTATTTAAAGGTTCACCTTGAATTAATTCCAATGATTTAAGTTGTGCTTTTTCAATAGCACTAATTCTCTGTCCAAGTTCATTCAGCTTGCCTTCAGTCTCTTCTACTATGCATTCCAAAGGCTGGTATGGGTGAAAAGGTGGCAGTAGGTCCTTATCTGCTACCTGCAGGGAACTTGACTTCTGCTTGGATGCACCTAAGCACATGAAAAATGTTTGAAAAAATGCCATGCTGAAGACACCCCAAACCTCCCCTCTCACCCACCAAAAAAACAAAAAAGGTAAAAAATAAAAATAATAATAAAAAAATCTTTACAACTAACACTGCACATCTGTCAAACCACAGAAAGGTAAACCCTACACTCCACGTTAAGAAAGGACAAAGCACATGTTGGATTTTCAATATTGATCCTAATATCCCTTTGAACACAGCAATTTTCATCTTAAGGAATAAGGGACCTTCACGGTTTCTGACATACGTGACGGTGCATCTGGGAATTGAAATCAGCAAGACAAGCAAAGCAATTTAAATAATTTACTGAGTTCCCAGAGCTGTTCTGGTATGCAGAGAAATTAAACTGTTTTCCAGAGGCTAACTTCCAACAGCAAGGTTACAAGCAAAAGCAGCCTATATTTGAGAGAAGACTAACTCTGCAGCAAGGACAGTATTTTGATCTAGTGTTTCTCCAACCAGCATTCCACCTTTACATGACAAACAGAATCCTGCCAGTGCAGCCTTAACATATAGAAATTTCTTCGGAAGCTTTAGCAACTTGTTCTGAGACAAAATTAACAGCTTGATTAATTAACAGCCGCCCACTCTCCAGTAACAAATTAACAGCTCTGCTCACTGTTAAGAGTTAAAAACCCCCAACACTCTTCGACATGGATCTAGCAAGGAACATGAAGCCAGGGCAGCGCTGCTCCAAGCGCTCACTGCCTTCCCAACCCAAGGCTGCTCTCCTGAAAGTCACATCTGTGAAACCTCCGGTCAGATCGTACCTACAGGAATCTATGAAGTGCTGAAATACCCATTACGAATTCAGTGTTAAGAAACTAATTAAAAGCATTGAAGGTTTTAAAATGATCAAATAATGTTCTGCACTGACACTCCTTTCCTATATGCAAACAGTGATATACATAGCTTGGAAAAAAAGCTGCTCGAATATTTACAAAGCAGACTTGCACAATTAACCATTAAAAGGAGAATTCAAACTATGTACAGTTTGAGCCATGGCTTAATAAAGATATCTAAACATCACACAGTTAAGTGAAAACCTGGATGCAAGAACTAAGTCCCAGATCAGTCCCTCGCTCGGGAAGGATTAAGCTTCCTAACACCGATTTATTTCTCTCTCAGCCCTCCACCAAAATACCAATTCACAAGCGACATCACTTTACATTGCTGTCAAAACTGAAATCATACACACCTCATTCTGAAATAAATCTTTTTTTTTTTTTGGAGGAACTAATTGAGAAAGCAAACGAACATGAGAACGTTCTTTTAAAAGCGTATTTTCTGTTATAAAGAGAAAGAACAAATACTAAACCAGAACTGGACCAACTCTGTGTGGAATACCTTCACCAGACTCTCTGAAGTGAAAGCAAACTGTATTTTAATTTAAGGGAAACGTGAGGAAAACAGCCCAGCATCCCACAAACCCTGCAGACACCCTCCAGTAAGCTCTTTCCCCAGCTCAGCACTTTCCACAGCTGCCTTGCGCAGGTCTGCAGTTCCAGCTCAACACCTACTCCAACCACGAGAGTTTCTCAGAAGACTCTGACCCCAGTTTAGCCATCGCTTGTTTTGTGCTGGCTGGTGGATGTTCAGCTCACACCTGCGATAAGCTGCTGGCTATTTGGTTTTGTAGTTTACAGAGTTATCCTTTCATTTTAAAAACCTTGACTTGTAAGTTTTGCAGACCACTCTTGAAAAATAAATTTGCACTAGCCAAAAAAATCTCTGAATGCTTGCCCATATCTTTTGAAACTAAGGTGCTCCACTGCTGAAGTACCAGAAACACTGGAGTGACCCAACTGCAAATCCTCTTTAAGACACGACAATGATGAGACCCTTTGCAGCGCTGTGTTTAAGCTTGCTCCTAAGGCTGCCAGATCCATCACTTCCATCGAAACACATCGCAATCCCACAGCCTGGCAGCTCCGGGCAGCTTCCATCACACCAGGAGAACAAAAAGCTGTGGTTCAAACAGCCCCCCAATAACAAAGTACTAAAGTCATCCCCCTCAAATCCCATGTGAGGAGAAAACAAGCCTGCCCCAGGAATGCTTCTACCAGCACAAGAGACAGGTTTGGAGAGCAGCCTCGTACCCAGAGCCGGCCGGGGCAGAGGAGCTGAAGCTGGTCTCACCAGGGGCAGTGGCTCAGAGCAGGGATTGTCACAAGAAGTTGGGGCAGCTTCTGAAGACAAACAGCAAATGAAGAGCTGAGCTCTCAAGTTCCAGAAGAGGTGCAGAGATTTACTAATCAGTTTCTAATTAGTTAGCAGGGCTACTTTGCAGGTTCCAGATCACCCTCTCCACACAAGAAAAGAATTGCAACCTGTAATCTTGGGGACAGCAAAAGAGGGCAAGGGGTAGGAAAAAGATCTGCTAAACCTGATGTGCCCACCTCAACAGCCAGTTCAAACCAGAAGTGGAGAAGATGCTGTTGGTAGCTTTGAATATGTAAACGTTGTAATATAATATCATCAATTTCTTATTTTATACAAATATCTTCTATGTTGCAATACCCTGCAAAATACCATGCCTATTCTAGTACATAATTATGAAAGAGACACTGTTTTACACTTTCATTTTTGAAATATGTAAATGCAGTAAGACTTGCAGGGAGGACACTGTTACCAGGTTTTAATGCCTTCTGGCTGCAAGTAACTTTGAAAGGACCTAGACATCATGAGCAAGTAACTTTTGTATTTATAGTCCTCAGGTAACTCTCATAAGCAATTCAACTCTTCTAATGTAAATTTGCTCAAAAACGCATTCATTCTTCACAGGGTTGCTCCCTACAGACAAGCCTGGTACCGTACTTCATCCTGCACATTCTCAAGGAACTGGCTCTTCTTGCCCTGACTTCTACTCCCTAGGATGTCTTCTCCCACAGAACAAGTAATTTATACATCCTTTCACCATGAACAGAGCAGCACAGGTGAGATGCTATTGGTCCTAAAAAAACCTGTCTAAAACTAACTTAGTGACTCCAAGGACACTGTTATTAGAGGTACCATCTACATTTGCTACCGCCCGAACAACAGCCTCGTACCCCACAACAGCAGCACAGCAGGTACCTGCGCTGCCCTCTGCAAGTGTGAGGCCTGAGAGGTTTACTCCAAGGAAGTGTCTGAAAAACACGAAGCAGGTGAGCAATTTGCTTACCAAGTCTAGTTCAGATCTTGCGCTGAAAGCACTAATTGATTAAGGATAGGCAGACATTTGTTGTACTCTAGAGCACGCAATGGGAGCTTAAGGTAAATTATTATTTTATTTGTAAGGTCTTTTCAGAAAACTAAAAAGACCAGAATTTTGTTTTTACAATCCATTAAACTCTTCAGGAAGTTTCTGTCAACACAACTTGCATTTTGGCTTAGCAGTTTTCATCTTGGGTACCACCTGAAACAGTCATTTTATACTTTGCTTTTTATTAGATGAAACTTGGGGACTTGCTGACAGCCCCTTCATTTCTAGAGTTGTTAAAAAAAAAAAAAAGGATCCAAATCCAAACAGTTTCAAACAATTTTTCCAGCATAAAAACCCCCCAAAACTGACAGCAAAAAAAGTCAACTGTGTGACACACATTTGTAGATTCAAATACATCTTCTCTGCTGGAACCAATACCTAGGATGTAAATCTGTATCAATCCCCATGTGACCCTGGTTAGGTTATATTACCTACAACTCAAACAAAAAACAAAAAACCCCACAACAACCAACTAAAAATCCAGACTCAGCCTGTACCTCACTTCACAAAAGGTCACAAAAGGAAGCAGAAATACTAAGATCTCTGTGCTTTGTTAACAGAGCTGTTTGTCCACTGTTTGGATACTTTTGTTTATTTCCTTTTTTTTAAAACCTGATTTTGCCCATAAGTCAAGAGTTAGAATTGCAGTTTGCAATTAAAATTCACCAGCCTCATCAGTAGGAACAAAATGCCCTCAATATTCAATTTTCATGAAAATTCTGTGTTTAACTGTAATTCATACCAGTAAGAAATTCAGGTTTAAGAACCTTAGGAAACAGTCAATCCACATACACACAAATGCAAAGTGAAATAGAATTTGGCTAGCTGGGCAACAAAAGCTATAGCCCGCTTTTCCCAAGTATATTCACCTGCTGCATCACACATAACTTTATTCTTCTTTGTAAAGAAGAACAGGACGATTTGTGGAGGTTTGTGATCAGATGAGTCTGTGTTTTCACATCTTTTTGCCAATCTTTTCTCATCCCTGCAGCTACTCCTATGAAAAACGTGGGGGGGATAGCACAACAATATCTAGCAGGCAAGGATTGCACGGCTGAGATCAAGCCATTTTTTGCCATTCAAAAATCTGAGTTACTCTCCAATCTCAGCCTTCTTCCCAAGTTTCCTCTGGTGGCTTGACAGTATCTAACTGGGAAATTACTAAGATGTAATTAAATCAGTTGATGGCAAGCAGGTGACTGAAGCTTCAAAGGAGCAGAATTTCACAAATCACCGCAAACAGATTTTTACATGCTTGTGCTCTCGAGGACCTACACACGTGTCTTGGTTTTGAATCATCTGCTTGCACTGCTGAAGATTTGTAAAAAGAGTAACAAGTCTTTAAAATCTGCTGAGAGAGTATCAGCAACGTTTGAGAGCCACGAGGCATGGACTGTGATGTTTCACTTGCGACCTCATCCCAGATAACCAGGTCAGCTGCTGATCCAGGTAGAAAACGTGAAGGAAACGGCAAGAGTCAATCAGAAGATGTCAAAGCACGTGAAATAATGACGAGGCAGGTGGAGCGTGCAGCAGAGGAGTGTGGAAGGAGTCAGGATGGAAAAGCAAGAACCTCTGCTTACTTTGTAATGCCTTCACCTCAATGAGAACAACATAATCCTTCCAGTTTTGCTGTTACCCTGATCCCTGTTTCAATTAAAGCACACGTTTTATGAGATCTTTGCCAGTACATAACTCAGTATTAGGCATAAAAGTCAGATACCGGAGTAAAAAAAAAAAAAAATTAATTGCATTTGTAGCTATTGATATTCTTCTTTTTCTAAGCCTGTTAGATTTAGCACAGGGACACAGGGGACACCGTATATTGAAGGTCGAACTTGAAAAGCTTACAGATTCCAAAAATCACGCTCAACTTGAACGATTGACCTTTAAAGCAACTTGGGTCTCCTTCCCAGGGATCACAGGCAGATGTAAGCAGCTTTCACATGAATAACTTAAGACTATCAGGTCTTGTGGAATTTAAAAAACGATGCACCCCAAGTGAGAAACGTTGCAAGGTACTGCTCGCTTAAAAACAACAGCAGAAAAGTCTGATTACAGCATGTTGATAGGTTTTAAGCACTCAGTTAAGGCCAACTAGTTCATCTCTAAACACAATTTCAGATTAGCTAGGAAGTAAAACAAATCTGGAGAAAAACTGAAAAAAATAACTGATTCCTCAGCCTCCAAATATACACGACTTCAAATTTTGACATATTTAAAAACACCTTACACCGTTCAAATATTTTGACTAAAACCAATCTTGCTGCTTTCCACAGACTCTCTGAGCACCTCCTCATTGCCCAAGCTTGCTGCTTCTCAGCACTGTTCTAAGAACACACCGTGGGTTCCCGTCGCTGCGCTCACCTGGCGGGCTCTGCCAAAGCCTAAGGCAGAATCACACGCACCACCGGGAGCGTCAGGTGCCCCTCTTCCTAAATATTAGCTTGCTTTTCCAAACTAGAGCAGATTATCATGTGCAACACTATCACACTGGCAGATTTCCTGAAGAAATCCAACAACACTGCTTTGGACCATTCCACGTGCTGGGCACGGCGATGCCCTCACCTTGAGGAACCAGGATGGGGGCCCTTGGAGCTGCAGCACAGCCACCGCGCTTTACCCCCAACAGTGCAAAGCAAGAGAGAGCCTCCAGCATTGTTTTTTCTAGCCAAAAGTCTCTCCGTGTTGAGCTGCTGCATCACAGTCACTGCTGAGCAACCTGACCACGCTCAACCAAGGGCGGCAGCAAGCACTGAACACCCAGGAGGGGATCTCCTGCCTCTCCCCAGGAAAGCACTGAGCTGAACCGGCCTGGGATTTCACTTTTACATGGACATTGCGACATGCTAATGTCATGTACTGAAAACAGTCCTTCCCAAGCACCTAAGATTTGAGGTCTGTTCAGCCCTGTGAACTAATTCTGCTTATTTCCCCTGATTTTTCTCCAGCTATCTAGGATGTTACACATTTGCCTATCGCCTTCACCTGCTAAACATAATATTAAAATCCTTTGCCAAAATAATTACTCAAATGGCTATTACTGCATATGCCTTCTTATTTTACTGAAGAATAATGATGTAATTCAAAATTAGACCATAAACTCCTTTTTAAAAATCTCACACTGTGTTTGAATCGCTACAATAACATACAAGTGTATTCCAGTTTCACACTTGACTTGCCAAGAGCTCTTCAAGAAATGAGTTGCTACTATTGCATTTCTTGTAAAAGTAACACAGGCCCTCAAAACTCAGACTCTGTGGAAGTTACAAAGGCCAGGTGCTCCTCTCCTTTCCCTAAGTAGTCATGCAAAAAACTCAGGGGGCTACCTCTAACTGTGAAGGCAAGAAAGTTGTCTTTCCCAGGATAAACAATTTTGTTATGTAAGAACTTATGGGTGCTTTCCCCGTGCACCCATGGAAAAAAGGAACATGCCTTTATTGGCACCTCTTTTGCCCCTCATCTCCCAAGAAGTCCAGTGATGAAGGTCTGGTACATTGAAGCCACGTGCGTATAACAAAAGTTAAGAATGGAAGTTCAGCAAAGAACACTAACTCTATCACAGGTGAAGTAGCAAAGTGATATCACTACAATGATCACATGGCGTTTATCACAAAAATACCATTTTTCCCCTAAAGATCCGAGATGCACAAGAGCTTTGCATGGTGTTTACAGGAATGCTTCATCAGCCCAGCGACACATTCCGGGTTCCTGCATCTCCTGCGATGCACTATAAATCAGCTTTGCTCACACGCGTGAAGCGTATCCAGAAACACTGAGAACAACTAGATCCCTCTGTGCCAGTTCCAGCAACACCGTACTGCTAAAACCATGCCTAAAGCAGCAAGGTGTTGGGTTTTTTAATGAAAGCTATTTCTTAAACTAGTCAACTGTATGCTTTTCATGATTTGATTAAATAGCATGAGACCATGTGTATAACTTCAGTCTTCTGACTCAGTATCACCTAAACTCTCACTGATTCCTGTACATCACAAACTGTACTTTCAGAGCACCACCCCACTTTGCAATACTAATAGTTATTTAACTCTAAGGGCACACACACAGGTATATAGCTTTTTGCCATTTCATATGAAAAAGAAGTTGCATATTCTTTTCATCTGGTACTAATTTTTATGTAATCCAAAACAGCAAGTGCTGCACATCCCAGGAAAATGACACAATAACTGCATTTGAGAAGTCACACACATGGCATATATGCACGGAGAGAGTCACAGCTGCACACTTAATCGCCACTCGGCACACAATTGCTTCCCTCAGTTGTGCCTGTGAGCTTTGTTTGTCTGTTCATTTTAGGAAGCACTGAGCACTTCCAGAAGGAAGGAATTAAGTAAAGCTACCTAAGAGAGCTTTGGATACCCTAATATTTAATATCTCTGCCCAAAACTGTAAATCATTAGGAGCTGCAGCTTGTAACTTTTCCACTTGAAGATCTGCTTCTCTTTCTGAGCTGACTTAGCAGACATGAAGAATTTGTTACAGAATCCACAGCTGGAAACAAACTACTAAATTTGCCATTTAATGACTGCAAGAAGTTTTAACCAGTTAGTTCAACCATCTTCAAAGCAAAAGCCCTGATGTTAGGATCACTTACAAGAGTACTATTACTAATGCAAGAAAAGTTCTCCTGGAAGTACCTCTGCATTGGCATTTTAGAGTGTCAATACGTTTGCATTGCTAGCGTAGGAACAGAAGTTGATATATCGAGTTCATGGATAATAGTTACAGCTATTCTAGAGGACCAATGTACATTATTCAGAAGTTAACATCACACCTGATGTTTTTTATCAGTCTGCAGTACAGCAGTTACCACAATCATGTTCTTCCAAAAAAATATATAATAATAAGCATAATTCTAATAAATTAGAATAAGCATAATCAAATCAGAATAACCAGTGTAACTATACTGTAGAATACAAGAATATAAGCAAAAACTATGCACTATATAAAATACTTTGAAGTTATACTTAGAGGTGTTGAAGAACCGATGAGAGTGGACTATACTATGCATAAGCTCCTATAAAATTCTCCCCAGCCTACCAGTTTCCAAATTGCATCTATTCTCTGAGTGGCTACATACTAACCTTTCACCACTCCCAAGAGAGGTGGCGAGTTCTCTTGAGGGGTTCTGTCAGGTTCCTGGGGAGGTACAACCATAGCAAGTGTATGCACTGGTACACGGGGAACCTTAAAACAAAGCCACAGACACACAGTCAGATTAAGAAAACACTTTATGAATGGACCAGATCTTGAGGTGTTGATTCAAAGACATTTGTACAGCA
>NW_009735626.1:0-19557 GCF_000703405.1 Apaloderma vittatum | reverse complement strand
TTACCCTCTTTCCAACCTCTTTGTATGACCCGTGCCATGCTCTTTTCTGCTGGATAATATGGCAAAGCTCTTCACTTTTGTGTGGGGCTGTGTAGGCTGGCGAACAGCTAACATCTTTAGGCTTCTAGTCAACTAACTCCACTAGAAAGCTACTTCTCCAGCCTGCAGAATTCTAAGTTTACATAATATATTTCCTTTCATCTAACAACAACAAAAAAAATCCAGCAACATGAGGGGTACTGTCACAAGGGTTTAAAACTACCAAAACAAAATACTGAGCAAACACACCCAAGAAAGTCATATTCTTTTGAGATACTGGGTTTGGGTCCATCCTGTCTAACGTGCAGAAAAGTGAACAAAGTTCATGCACTCTTCAAAACATTGCAGACAATACCAATCAACTTTCTCACTCTCTACTTTTTAAAATTCTTTCCATTGTATATGCTGAATTAAATTCAGAGATTAATGATTAAGGAAGTATTTCTTTGCAACATGCATGGTGATATTTAAAATAAATCCCTTGTGCCTTACCTGAGACTGATCCTGAGATGGAGGTGTGAGCTGAGACAAGTCTGCTGCAGGAACCGACAAAACATTGTTCGGGTAATCCAGCAAGTAAGAAACAACATTTGTATGTCCTCCTTTGGCAGCCTCAATGAGCATTGTTGAACCATCCTGGAGTGAGATTTTGAGAAATAAAAAGCCAAAAGATTAATTATGCTACCCTGTGTAGCACATAAGGTATGAATTAGGCCACTTAAAACTGGACATTTACTAATGCATTAAATCAATTGTGTGGCTAAAAGCACAGTTTTAAGCAGATACCTTGAGCCGATGAGTAGGGTCTGCACCGTGAGCCAGGAGGAGCTCAACCACGGCCAGGTGCCCCCCGGCACAGGCCAGTGACACCACCGTGTGGTCATTGTTCGCTGTAGCCCTGTTAACGTTGGCACCTGGAGAGAGAACACCTCAGGATTAAACGCAGAGAAATCCTTTGTCAAAGAATGCAGCAACAAGAATAGTGTTTTCTGGCACAAAGGTTTCTAACCTTCCTAACTCAGAGGCACATCTAGGGGAAAACCAAGGATTCTGAATAACTGACGGCTTCCATGCGTCATTCCCCTCATCTGGGAAGACAAGGCAGGACTGAGAGTAACAGCGGCTCTGGCCGTGGCAGGAGGGGAAGGCATTTCTGTACAAAACACAGCTCAGAAATTGTCTAAGTACTTATCAGTATCACTATATGGTGCAATTTTTACTATTTCAGACAGTGCTCAAGGATGTGTTTTTTCTGCAGGAGTGCTTTTTTAAGAAACTGAAAATATTTACTGTACTTCAAATCTATTTATTAAACAACAGAGTAGGAAAAGTTCTAGGGAAATATTTCGCGAATCATAAACTAAATGAAACTCAAAAAAACCTTAGCAGTTTAACAAATGCCCATATACACACAATCAGATTAATTTTTAAGAAGGAGCACAAACATGAAGAATTTTAAAGTGTTTTAATCAGTTAAATTAGTACTTTACCTTTGCTAATAAGGAACTGCACAGTGCATAAATGACCAGCTCGTGCAGCCTTCATTAGCGGGGTTCTTCCACCTTCTGATTCATGCTCCTATTATAAAGAAGAAATAACAGATGTATAAATGGGCAAAAACCATACCATTGTTTCAACTTTTGAACCATCTCATGGGGGGACCAGAATTACTTGCCTCAGTAGAAGATTCATCTTAAAAGCTGACTGTCATCTATAATATAAACTGACTGGAATCAATTTTCGTGTGACCTTAAATACTGAATCACACTCTCAAAAAGCATTTAAGAAACAGTATGTTAGACCACAGTATGTGATCACATACACCCCTTTTCATTTCAATGGTCAAACGTGTAGCATACTTGAGAGCAGTAACATCTTGTTTCCTTCTCAAAAAGGGACCACAATTTAATACAAGCATCACCCACATCAAGAAGTACACAAATACCTATAAACTGATACACAAAAGTTCAGACCTCTAAAACTGCAATAATGCCTGAAGCACAGACAACGTTTTTAACACACACTGAGAAGGATCAGCAATAAAGACGAGACAAATTGCTGGAGTTCACAAAAAAATCTCTGAATAAGAGGACTGGAAAAATAAAGGAGAAAGAAGACAAGAGGATGATACAAACCAACAAAAAAGGAATGAGCGACAAAACCAGTTTTCTCATTTCAAACATTTCTGAATACTGGAAAGATGTGGTTGAATACAACTGTATTAGAGAAGTTACAGAACTAGAAAATTTGCCTGCTATGTAGACATGATCAATACCACAAAGAATGCTGACTAGTACATATGAACCCTCCCCCAGCAACAAGGGCAGAGAACATCATCTTCCTGGGAGTGTTTGTATTTGTGCTCCGAATATTCAGTCTGATCAATAACATACTAGGACTATGGAGTTTTTTTAACTAAGTATCTGAGAAGCCAAACTCTAAATTCCCTATTTACTTCTGGAATTACATGTATATCTGACAGTGAAAGTTAACATTTAGTACTGACAGTGGATGCTGTTGCTATTTACAAATATAAAAGGACAAGAATACATTTGACAGAACATATCAACTCCTTCCCATAGCGTCAGTATTCCCGAAAACTCTACATATGTTCTTTGACATATGGCTTGCTTTAGTTGCAAGCTGCACCTTAAGTTAGCTTTCTGTTCATACACTCAAGAAGAAATCTCTTAACTGCATCTTCCATTGGAGACTGACCCCATGTAGAAAATATAAACCAGTTCTTTGCTGTAACGGGGGTTACACAACCCCTCTCCTACGTGTTTTGGAGAGAGCGGAAACTTTCTATTACTGTACACTGCTTTAAGACACATTTACACTCCGCATTAGCACTCCAATTTCTTTGCTTACTTGGTAGTATAGTATATAAGTGCACATACGCAGATGAAAAGTCCTACAGACTTACTACCAAAGTGACCTCTTTTATATTTTTTTTATTAAATTGATTGCACTCCCAGAGCAAATGACTGCCTAGGTGTCGATAACTATATGCATGCTTTTGGATTGTCTGCATGTCAGAAATATTTGCAGAACATGTAAAGCTCATTATGTTAGTATGCGGCTCTGTGATGGGCAAGACTCAGCAGCATGCCCTTGAGCTCTGATGCTCACTCTGGTATTTGGCACAGTTTTTCCTTCCTCAGCCACTGCCAGATCATAAAAAGCCAGATGCTGCTGTTTGCCTTGTGCACAGCAAACCTCTGGTACAGCCGGCAAATCACTCGCAAAGCAGCTATGGAAGCAAAGAACTACTGAACCCCCGCTTTGCCCTCTGAGCAGGACCAGAACATCACTGCCCAAACAATTCAATATGCATTTCTAAATCCCCACTGATGCAGCAGCAGAGACGGCAACAAGCCAAATTTATTTTAGGTCATCTTAGCTATATTCAACACAGTAAAAAGCCATCCTATATCGCACTCATATGTAGCATTTCAGATAAGTAGCAGTAAGGTATCACTATTTGCACATTCTCTATTCCTAACAGACTTCACTGTTGGAAGTTTTAAACACGGATGTCAAGAGGCTTCCTCATTTAAATGCAATGCGGTTATTCTGCCCAGTTTAACCAACTGTCACTTCATCAAGCAGGCAGCACTTGATCCTCAACTATTATACACTTCAAATACTTGCAGTACATCCACATCGTCAGTCCAGCCAAACTACACCATTTGTGTGCCCACCTGCTGTAGCTCTTCACAAGCTATTGCATTTTGATGGTACTTTTCACATCAGAAGATAGAAACACTATTTTATTTTAAGATGAAGTTAGTTCTATGAGTTCAGCACTCCGTTTAGCCCTAATAAAGGCAAGCAGATAGCATAACTCAGGCTTTAAGGAAAAATATCGAGAAAAAGCTAAAATAAGACATTGAGCCAGTGCAGTGCCTTTGTCTATTCTCATCCCTTCTTTTACCTGGAATGGCTATAAATTTCAAAGATTTATTATTTATTATTTTTTAGCTGCAGTTGATAATCAAAATCAGGACAGAGAACAAATCTGTCCAAAAGTATCCCCTCCATCAGTTTCCCAATGCACTTCTTCCTTGTATTAATATGAAGTACATGCACAAGCTTATTTCATAAGAACAAAACCCAATACAGAGTACTCATCTCCAAAGACAATTTCCTCAGCTATCTACAGTCTGTAGCACTCACTCTGTCTCTTTTCACTGCTCCCATCCTGAGAAATATTGCAGTTAGCATGATCAGAAAGGTATAAAGAACACCCATGCCAGCTTTGACTGGAAAAGCCATTCTCTAAACACCCAAGTGATGTGCTCTCCTGCTGATGCTGCTTCAATAGAAGACTTTTCTGTAGGCTTGGGCACCAGATATGAAGGAAGGGCAAAACAAAAGTATTACTCAAATCCGATTAGAGTTTACATTTTCTGTTCCACGAGGACTGAGATGAGAATCCAGTCATTAATATTTATTTCTTTTCTAGACAAATCAATACTGCAGAGAGCAGAGCAAAAGCAGTGTCATCAGAAGCATCGTTCAACAACCAGTGATATTTTTTTATTCCTGATCTCAAGTTCTCTGTTTTAGACAATTCCAAGTTTAGCTACACAAGGGCTTCTCCCCCATTATTCTCCTCGGTTCACAAGTACTCATCGTTGGCACGTATCATTTGCTAGGATATTTTTTTCGTCTGTGTTTCCAATGCCTTATGTTCTAGACCAAAATCTGCATTTTCAAAGTAAATATCCATCTGCTCTCCTGAATTCTTTAACAAGCCTCTCTCATCCACGACAGAGAATATTTAATCGAAATCCAAATGTTATTCTAAGCAAAGTGATTGAGACAAAGTTTTGATGCAGGACAATAGCCAAAGGATACAGTTCTCGACACTATACCACTCTGCTAATTTTCAAGACTGAAATCCTGCCAAGAAATACAGTGTTCTACTTGTCACCAATCTAACTATCCCAGATAAGCTTCCTGAGATATGAAGCAAACCAGTATTTCAGAGGCACCTACAAACTCAACTAGGCCTCTAGTTTAAAGTGAACAGCTGAAAAGAGAAGAGCTTACTGGAAGCTAGATACATACTGCCAGGTTTAACAGAGCTACTTGTCCTCAGAGACTCAGTAAGACACGTTGCTGCATTTGGGAAGGTTGAGATACTGGTTTTTTTAAAAATCAGGTTTTAGAAAACCCAACAGAAAGGAAAATGCAGGACAAAGATTACATGTCTAGTCTACACAGCGAGTCTTTGAAGAAATTTAGTTGCCTTAAAGCCATGCTTGTCATTAGCATGTATCCTATGGCTGCAGCTTACAAGCATCAAAGGCCAACCTCACCTGATGCTTGCCCGGCTCTATGCCCTCCAAAATAGTCTTCTTTAAGTCCTCCTGTTTGTCCTGCGGAAGGAAAAAGAAGAACTCACGGCTGTTGTTCTACAAACAAACGTTGTTCTTGGTCGTGAAGACCTGGAACTTAAATGGATTGGATCCACCAGCTGGAAAACTCAGCTTTGCTGGAATTAGGCAAGCAAGCACAAAGGTAAGACCAAGCAACGCAGCTCTCGCCAGTTACGACTCCTGCCACAGGTCATCCAAATCCACAGCGAGCACAAAGGTCATACACAGCATCACAGTAAATATGACTTTTTGCTCACTACTGGCAAAAGAGAGGATTTCATGGTACTTTACACCACATCCAAAAGGTATTAACTACAAAAATTAGTTTCACAACCTTTTGCTCTATTTGTAGAAGACTGAGGGCCAAGTCTAAGAAGTCCTGAAATCCCTGACCTCCTTCTGCTGGTTCAAGAAACGGAAAAACCCGACATCCCTCACTGTAACAACAACACAGTTCCCTCCAGTACAGTTTTGGCTACTTTTGTAGATATTAAATGGTGCCCTGTGCACACTGCATCAAACATGTAGTGTGTCAGACACACAGATGGAAGTGAGATTCTAGTTAACAAGCCACAGTAGTGTGAGGGATATTATCAGCTGAAGGCAAAGCAATGATCCCTGCAATGACAAAAATATCTGTAAAAATACTTTGTCATAGGGGAAGAATCAAGAGGGTTTGGCATACCTGTATTTTACATTTTTTTTTGCCACTGGAGTGATATGCATGCCAGGTAGCCATCTTCAGTCTTTAAGGAAAGCCATGCGCAGAATTTTAACAAGTATAAAGAGCTTTGGGGAGGGCTTGAAAGTGTAAAATGAGAAGAATGCAAGGATGAAGCTGCCCTCAGGGGTTCTCTTCTATCTCTCAATTTCAGCATAAAAGCACCCACATATCTTGCAGTAGAAGGGTAAACTACATCACTAGATCAACTCTCCTGAGCAGCAGAGCCTCATGCACAGCTGCAAGGCAGCGCAGATTAGAAAATCCCAATTATAAACTGTTTTCTGTACTTCTCTGCTGAGAAAAGCTGGGATTTTCTCACTATCCAAAAAAGAACAATTTCTCTCTTCTTTTGAGCTACACTGAAACAGGCAAAGACACAACCACCTTGGCAAGAGCAGTCTCGCTTCCAAAAAGGAGAAGGGACTCCCCAGTGTGCAGCATTTCATCCAGGCCTGAGTCCATATTGAAAGGGAACAGGCAGCCAGGTAGGCACTTGCAGTTCACAGAAGGGTATGCAGCTTAAAAGCAGGCTGTTGTCTCTCATTAAATAACACCAATACTCTTTGTGAGCTTTACAGTCCTTAGCCTAGTTCCTGTGGGAACATGGATGAACCAGGCACGTCCTACCTTATACAAGCTTTGAGATGAAGGTAACTCCTAGTAAACACACAAAGAAGAAAAAAACCAAACAAACAAAAAAAAACCCCAAGTGAACAGAATTAATAGGAAAAACAGAAGTTTCCTCTCACCACTGAGATTACACAAATCCTTGTCACACAGATAAATAACTGGATTACTGAGGTGCTGGCTATTTTTTCTTGAAGCTATTAAACCATAGCACCACTTAGAAAAAACGCTTTTAGCAAATTGTATTTTGGAGCTCTAATATCCAAAATTTGACTCCTAATGATGACAAAATCTACAGTAGGTGTTTTGTCCACACAAAGAAGTTTGTAAACAAGTAAAATTACATTTGGTCCAAGTGGCAGGAACTCAGACTAAGGCCCTGAAAAGTCTCTATCCCTGCAGGTGATAAAGGAACTAGAATGCAGCAGGCACAGATGGGATCACAGGCTGAAGTCTTCCGATGTGCCTTGTATTAAGTCATTCATATACTTGGCAAAAGCAAGCGGATTTCAAAACACATACATTAACAAGGAAAGGTGTAGGCCTGCCAAGCTAGTTTTGCAACAGAATTTGACAGGCCAACTTTGTCCCTGAAAGGAGATGGAAAAGATGGATCCCTTAAAGACGGGCATCAGAAAGCCATCAGAATAACTGGGAATAAGCCAGACTTCTTCATAAACAATTAGTCACAAGGAGATACAAATCCAGCGAAACACCAGACACGACAGAGCAGCTCTCTAGCAGACAGGTAAGCCAGTACGTCGCCACCGTTCACTTCTAGTGTAACTTGCCACTGCAGTTTTAAGGAAAAAATTACCTACAACCCGAAGAATGGTTTAGGTTGGACAGAACCTTTAACAACCATCCCGTCCATACCCCTCTGCCTTGTGCAGCGACACCTACTTGATCAGGTCGCTCAAAACCCCACCCAACCTAACCTTGAACTTTTCCAAGGATGGGGCAGCCTGCTACAGTGTCTCACCATCCTCATCGTAAAACGTGCTCAAACTTCAGCTCAAGGTTCTATTTTGAGATTGAGAAGACCTCAACTGGACATGAGCAACACACAGGAATCGGTTCAGTAGAGTTAGGTAACTTCTGCAAAGTTGCAGAGAAGAGCCTCCTGTTCACACCTGTAGTCTCGAAGTCTGCACCTCAAATCCCGCTCAGTCCTGACCTCCTGGTAATTGAAGGCAGACCTGAGAAGCCAAGAAATATTTCAGGTCTTAAAGCAGATTATATGCTTTCCAAATTGCAGAATAAAGGCTCTGAGTTGGGAAGAAATGGTAGAACAGATTGCAACAGATCCTGACAGCCAGTGTTTATTGTTCCTTTAACTTAAAAGCATCTGTGAAAGAAAGATCAACCTTCTTTCCTCAATCTAGACTCAGGAAGAAGAAAAATCCTCAAAAAACTATGCTCCTAGCCTTCCTGGTCTGGAGAAAAAATAAAATATGCAGCTGGCACACAAACCAATAAAGAAACAACAGCAAAATCCAGCAGTGGCTACATACAGGTCCTTGCAACTAGAGAACAGCCCTCAGCCCTAGTTTATTTTACTGTTTAAGATATAATCAGTGTTTTTTTCCAAAAAGGACCACTCCACAGCAGGGTAAGATGTTTTACATCCAGCTCCTCAGTGACTGTGATATAACCTCAGGTATAACTAAGATTTCTGGAAGACAATGAAACATCAGTGAAAACAATCCTGGGAAAGACTGAATGAAAAAGGAAAGAAAGCAAAGCAACTGGAGATGTACTTTCATTTGCTGTGTGCAAATACCAGAAGGACAGTAAAATTAACGAGACAAATGATGACAGACAGACCAGAGGTTTAAGCCCAGGTCTGCATTCAGTTCCATGCTCCACCACAGGCTTCCTGGGACAACTTGGTGAAATCATCTAACCTCATTTAAATTACTAGTGAAAACCGAAATCTAGAAGAATAATCTCCCATGGTATGGCCAAGGAAGTTTTTTCACATTCCAGCTGTAAGGCAACACACTTCAGAAACCTTCCTCAGAAAAACTACAATGATAAATTTGTTCCAAACTGCTTACAACTTCCAATAAAGCAAAATACAGAGGTTTGAAAGGAAAGTGCTCCAAACCTGAGGCACTCTACAGTTTTGAAGGCATTTCACAGAATCACAGAATGTCAGGGGTTGGAAGGGACCTCAAAAAGCTCATCTAGTCCAGCCTCCCTGCCAGAGCAGGATCACCTACAGTAGGTCACACAGGAATGTGTCCAGGCGGGTTTTGAATGTCACCAAAGAAGGAGACTCCACAGCCTCCTGTGCAGCCTGTGCCAGGGCTCTGTCACCCTCACAGGGAAAGTTTTTCCTAATATTTTTGTGGAACCTCCTATGTTCCAGCTTGTACCCATTGCTCCTTGTCCTGTCATTGGATGTCGCTGAAAAGCACCTGGCTCCGTCCTTCTGACACTCGCCCTTGACATATTTATAAACATTTATGAGGTCACCCCTCAGCCTCCTCTTCTCCAAGCTAAAGAGACCCAGCTCCTTCAGCCTTTCCTCACCAGGGAGATGTTCCACTCCCTTCATCACTTTCGTGGCTCTGCACTGGACTCTCTCCAGCAGTTCCCTGTCTCTCCTGAGCTGAGGGGGCCAGAACTGGACACAATATTCCAGATGTTTCCCCATTTACTTTAAAAAGAGAATTCAAAACTGGTAGATTTATATGGCAGGTCTCCCTTTCACGTGCAATTTTCCTTCACTTCTTTATTTTTCTTGACAGCTCCCCATTTTGATTGATAGCACAAGAAAATGCAGTAAAATAAAATTTTACTTTAGAAAGCTATGAGATTTTTTCTAAGCAACACTGATCAAACCAGATGCTAAAGGCCATAAGCACTGCTCACCTGAGTGGCAATGGGAAAACAAAGTGACACAACTCTAAGTGACATTTAAGCAGCAAGCCTTGCATGCTTTTAAAAGTACATACATAGCAATTTTTTTTGTTTTAGGCTTTGCTCCTCACTGTGAGATTCTTCATGAATTATACAGCCAAGTACTCTTTTTTTTAAAGACCCAGTAAAACCCCAAGACCTACCCTGTCTCTATTAAAGTGGCTGATACTCAGTACCCAACACTTAATTGAATAAAGTGCAGCAGTTGTGCCAAAACCTCACAAATACCCTCCCCACCCATTAATAGGACCTTCCTCCCTGGTAGGAATATATGAAGCAAAACTTTACTGCAGAAGAATTAAAAAAATACATTCACAAACAAGAGTGGAAGTCTTATTAAATCACAATCACAACATTAATTTGTTTATATTTGTAAATATAAACCTAAAAATTACTTCATTTAAAATTGAAATTTAAGTACATTCACTAGCTTTAGGTCTCCCACTACATAATAGGAAGAAAGTCCAACTATGTAAACAACCTAGTTATGAGGAAATGCATTATGGAAAATAAACACTGTGAAGGCAGCATGCTGAATGCAAGCGTTACAAGAAAGAAAAGAATTCGGGAACAAAGAAAAGACGTATTATGTTGGTCAGTTAAAAGGCATTGATTAGTTTGGGGTTTTTTGTACTGTAGTTTTAAAAAGTTAAGAGACTCAACGTTCAGAAAGTAACAATAAAATAAAGTAGTAACTCCTAATACTAAAACATTTAGATTCAGAGCAGTGGAGTCCCCACAAGAGTGTGGGAATACAGCAGCAAAATGAGTAAAGGCAACACAGCAATACATCCTGCTAAACGGTTACACTTATGGATCATACCGAAATGATGACCATCAACTCACAAGTGTAAGCTACAGCTAAAACTTTTCACTTGACAGACGAAACATTACTTTTGATACCAAACAGAATATGCAGGCTTTTTAAAAGCCTCTTTTCATAGCCATATGTGAATCTCAGTTCTTAAAATCATCTTCCTGCCCTATACGCACATCAGCTTTGGCTACAGTTTGAAACCACCGTTCTCTCCCCACAAGATGCAGCCAAAGTCTTACCAAATCAGCACCAGCTTGGAGCAACACGTCTGCCACGTCAGTATGTCCATTCTCACAGGCGTAGGTCAAAGCCGTATCTCCCGTTGCCGTAGTGGCGTGAACGTTAGCCCCTAGAAACACAACATTGTTTTTTACTTATTGGGTATCCCTTTATCAAGTATTTCGCATCAGATAAACACAAAAATCAAGGCAGTTTATCCATGACAACAGCTATTTGCTACTGACCAAGGGCTTCCACAGCCCAAGGGCATTGCTCTCATGGTAAAAATTGCTCTTGGAGTAAAAACACTCTGAGGAGAGGGGATAAGCCAAGGCTTGGAGAAAGCCCAACCAGCAATCTAAGCACTTAAACCTATATGCTCACTTATTCCTATGCTCCCTCTACAGCAATGAAGATTTCAGTTGTTACAACAAATAAAAATGAGTCCAGATAGTTGTCTGGACTATCCATTTCACAGAGTGCTGCATGTCAAGGAAAACTAGACAAAATGCATGTTATTGTATCAGTATTAACACTCCAAGACAACACAATTCTACAAATTTCTTTTCTTCCCTGTTCTTTAAAATCATTTGCCTTAAAACTATTTTGTTGAAACAACTTGACGAGCTTCATGTATACCAGCTACATGAAAACTATGTATGATTCTTGCTGTCATGCATTAGTCTTCAAAAAAAATGCTGATGTGATAACAATTTTCTTATTTTCAAGGTGTGAGATTATCTGGAGATTCTTTGCCAAAACAAAGGTTCTCCATTAACTTTCTACATTATCAGAAGTGAAGTGCAAGCAGTGTTCCAAGTGAGCTGGTGATGGGTGTCACATGCTGCTGTCACTGCACAGAGACACAGTTGTTACTGTCCCTCGATGAGCAGGGGGTGATTACTTTCTAGAATTACAAATCCAGATAATTTCATGTCTATTCTTAGAAAAGAGGACACAAATAAACCACCTCCCATAACAAGGAAGACTTACAAAATGCGGCGCCTTTTTATTTATTATTTATTTAAAGCAGTATTATTACACTTCAGTCTCTCCCAGCTTTAAACTGACAGATGAACATGGAACTCTCATTTCTCCCCAACTCCTGCAAGATTTAATTTCTACTCTGGATAATGTAGTAGTAAAACTCATTCATCACAGAAATTCAGCAGATTCCAGAATCTGCCTTGCACACTATTTCCCAGGGCACAATTCTAAAGTACTGGTTATTCAGGGACACTGACTGCAGATAATCAGGCTCAGTCAAAGCAGGAATAGCATATAAAAACAAGCATTATCAGCATTACCATTTTGTCCTGAAGGCAGTTAGCTGGAAACAATGTTCCCAAAGAAAGTTGATGTTTTTTAGACATGCAACAGGGCTCCATGAGGCCCTTTCCTGTTTAAAATCATCAAACAATACTAAGGTGTAACATATGCTTTCTTCTTCTTGCTAAGGTATCTGAGAATATAGTTTCTTGTTACAACACTGCGACCATCAAGCCTGGGCATCTTCTAAACCATACAGAACACTGAGGCCATAGCATCCGTGGGCTAGAACATTTGCACTGGAGACATACCTGCTGCCAGCAAGTATTTCACCAACTCAAGATGACCCTCTTGAGCAGCTTCCATCAAAGGTGTTGAGCAGCCAAGTTCTATATCAGCTCCTGCCTTAATAAGGAAGTCAGCTACTTCAGAAAACCCTCCGCAACATGCCAGAGTCAGAGCCGTTTCCTGTGTTTCTTCCGTCTGTGCATTTATGTTTGCCCCTAGGAAACAAAATAGCTGTTATCTGAACTGACCGGACACAGGGTGAGTAGGAAGGTGAATACTCATCACCTGCACAGTTTGGGTGTTTTAGCTTTGCTCTGTCATTAGAGCAGAGACAGCCACATGCTACGCATCAGGGAAATGTGCACAGAATACCTACCAGCCAACAGTCAACACCACACTCTTAATAACAAGCGTTTAAGCAAGAACAGAGATCTCACCTTGTGCCAGCAGCAAGGCCACCATTTCTTCGTGGCCTTCCCGGGCAGCTTCCATGAGAGGAGTATAACCTTCATCATTTACTTCCTCCAGGTTAGCTCCCCTTTCGATCAGAAGAGCTGCCAACTCTACGTGTCCACCACAAGCAGCCAGGGTGAGCGGAGATTCAAACGAATCTGCAGGCATATTCACTTGAGCACCACTGTCTAAAAGCAAGCGTGCCACTTCCACATGTCCATCCTACAAAACAAAGGTGAACACAAAAATTACAAACAGTTGAAGTGACTTGATGCTGTACTTGCAGTCACTATCGTACCACATAAACCTAAAAAGACTGGGGTCTTTTTATTTATGATAGTCCAATTTACGACACAGTTATGGTAATACTTGGATTAAAATGATGTTTAGGCTTCCACCTACACCTAAGCTATGTTTAAATGCATGAAGAAAAAAAAGCTACATATACGCTGGGATTTTTTTTCTTTCTTGGAGTCAGGAAAGAATTACGGAACAAGACTTTCTTAAATATCAAGTAAAATAGCTGGGACACCAAAAACAACAGATCACAAACAAGCACCAGAAGTAACAAACCCACTCCATCACTAAACTCCAAAACAAGCATCGGAAAAAAAGATTTCCTTTCTTCTTTGTAGTTGACTCATGGCTTCAACAAACCAAAAAAGCACCAACTGGCAGTTTCTACATCCTGGGGAAGATACCTGCAGAGAAACTGAAGTGGGTTACAATAAGGAGGGAAGACTTTAATAGATCTTAAAGGAGACTGTAAAGTGCCTTGGGGTGAAGCAATCTTTCCCACAGAGGGAAGAGAATTAGGATTGCCAGAGCAGTCTGTTCGAGCCCTTACCAATCCAAGAATATAAATGCAGCTGTCAGTTGCTCAAGAAACTGTTACTAAACTCCTCAAAGTTACCTGAAATAGATCAGGTACCAAAAATCCATGTTTTACCTAAGGCAAGGTTTGTAGAGAGCCACAATACCTCTGAAACGGGGAAAATATAAAGAAGTTTTGACATTAGGAAAGAAGAAAGACTCATGTGGGTTCTCCCTCCCACATAACTCAAGAAACAGGGACTCAAACTCGCAGAAGAATTTGGAGAAGAGATCCCGGAAAACTGAAACAAACTACCTCTAATGAAAGGGGAAGGTTCAAGTCACGTGAAGGCTGCTCAGTGAGATACAGAAGATCTGAGGGTTTAAGCAGAGGATGTTTCACACTTGACCTTTCTTCAGCACACACAAGTAATCGGATAACTTAAGGATGGAAAAGGACCCCCCACGTAAAAGAACTGAATCAAAGCCTTTGGTATCTCTTTGTGGAGAGAAAACCACCAGGTGTCTCGCACTCTGCAGGTGCCTGGGTATCAGGTGCATCATCCTGGTCATTCCATTTGCCACCCCAAAAAATACGGGGATCTTGCAGAAGAAGTAAACAGTCAGTCAGCTTTGATGATTCAGAGCCCTTGTCCTGACACAATGGTTCCCCTGGGATTTGACAGTTGAAACTGGATTAGTTCTTTAAACTAGCCCAACACATGCTGATAGATTTTGCTAGAGAACTAACTTGTTCCTGAGGAAGACTGAAGGGTGAATTTCAGTGGCAAATAGTAGGTGGTTTTACAGTGTGCTCTTGGAAGGAAATCTGAATCAAGTTGGGAAACACTAAAAGGCAAAAGCAAGACAGTAGAAGACCTCTCTGCTCAAGGCTCAAGCCAGAGCTGTCCAGGCTAGCACAGTGATACCTAGGGGTGTTTTAGAAAGCAATAAAGCTACGAATTCCATTAATTCCCCAAATTAAAAAACTTTTATGTATTAAGAACAACCTCAAGCAAACTACCAGTTCTCCATGCTGATCTCACTAGAACTGTCAGCCAGCAACTCAAACAGCTAACACAGAGCTTCAGGACAGGGGGCCTGAGGGGCATCAAACACACAACTCCTGTCAACACTCATCTGAAGTTGACCATGAAGCAGGTAGTAAGTACCCTGAGACTGACAGCAATCAAGTCCAAACTAAAGACAGGCTGTTGTTCTCAGAGAAGCTGGCTAAAAGCCAACAACCACCTCACGTAACTAAAGGCATTATCCTAGGTGTGGCACTCCACCTTGACCAAAGAAACTAAAACTCAGCAGCGCTTACGTAACTGGTGATCAGAGACCAGACACCTCAGCTTCCTGTACTTGCAGCATTCATTAGGTGGAAAACAGCAAAGACCGGGAAAAGTCACAATGGATCTCGTGGAACAGTTCCCCTTTTGCAAGGGTGCAGCCCCAAGACAACAAGGAACAAACTCCCATCATTTGACTTGGGAGTGGGGACTTCAAAGGATCAATTTCCTCTCTGTTGCTTTTAAAGGTCAATACACACTCTGTAATGCAAAGTAGCCTGAAACAATCCCAGAGCTTAAAACATGCAGTCAAGCCACACAACTTCACCTTCCCCGAGCGAGACACCTCATAGCCTCCAAGTCAACCCAGCACTTACTGTATTGACGATAACAGCAAATAAAATAAAAAAAAAAGACTAAACCTAAACAGAACAGTGAGCTGATGAAAACATGATTAAAACATTCAGTCTGCAGTCATGCTGCAATCTCCTTTAGGTGCCAGCATACACCCACTGCAGCCACGTCCTTCTGAATCCCTCACTGGCACTAGGCTCTCCCACAGGGAAGACGATTCAAGGATACTATTACCATGTCACTATCAGAAGACTTCAACATATCTTGAGACATTATAATCTGACCTTGGTTGCTTGCATCATCACCTCCCAACTGCACTAAAAGAACATTCGATCTTCCAGCTCTCAGAAGACTGGAGGAACACTGCAGCCTATCTTCGAAGGATTATAGGCTACTGGGAGCAAATTAAGTTTTGCTCCATTCGCTCTGCTTCCGGTGAAAAGAAGGTCCCTGTTCTTTCTTCAAAGAAGTTCCCGGGCTTGAAGAATAGCTAGAAGGTCACCTAAGGTCTGGGCAAAAATGACTGCAGATATGCTTTGACAGAACAGCACACTCTTTATTAAGATGAAGCTCCTTGTAAATGGAAGTTTTTCCCCCAAAATTGCTTTGAAATTATACAAGTTGCCAGAAAACTAAGAGCTAACCACTTTTGACCTATCATTTTATTTTCAGACGAAAAACCTCACAGTACCAGTTAAAGAAACCTAGAAGAGAGCAAGCCACTTCTACATGCAAAACACTTCCTGCAGCAGTGAAAGGCCAAGTGTAACACATTAGTCATCCAGCTCAGCGTACCTCTGGAAGGCTCGGACCTTATTTATACAGAAAAAGGTGGACAACTAACACTCACAGAGCAAAGGAAACAGTGTCTTGGACCCAACCTACTCTATTGCACTGCAGATAAGCTCCCCTTACACTTCACATAGGGAGCTTTTAAAACAACACAGCACAGCCCCAAAAATTAGACTGATTTTTCTCCATGACTAATTAGATCAAGAAGCTGGCAATCTGTGTTAACTATAGTAGAGGCTTTCTTACTTTAAAAACTAAGACACATTCACTTGCAGACCCAAACCAGTTTGTTAACAACAGCTCACTTTTTTCAACTCTTATTCCCTTCGCTTTTCAATAGGAGCAGTACACATAAAGGCTATTTACCATGCAGGCCTCCATTAGCGCCGTGTGCATCTCATCTGTTTTATGTTCTTGATCAGCTCCAGCTTCAAGCAAAAACCGAACCATATCTAAATGGCCTTCAAATGAAACAAATCAAAATAAGCATTTAATATTGTAAACTTTTAGCAGTCAGACAACATGCTTAATGAAATTTAGTTTTTCATAGTTTGCTATTAAAAGTTTTACAAGTTATCATTCACAAACCCGCTTTTTCTGAAGTACTCAAAAAAAATACCAATGCAAAATTGACACCTAGACTTCAGACAGTCTGTCCCAAAGATATTGCCCAACTACGAGACAAAGACAGACCTCTTGAATTCAAGTTTACACAAGAACTCTTCCTCGTGGCTCCAAGCTATAAAAGACTGTGCTTATTCCTTATTCAACTGTGCAGAGACATCATTTAAGTGTTCCAAGGGAGAATACCATTTGGGCGGATTATCTTCTAGAGATATGTCTGCATAGACATGAACTTGAAGTTTTTTGATCGCAGAATACACACACGTATTTCTGAGAACACACATTGTGTCACATGATGCTATCTGACATTTTTAGAAGTTTCTACTGAGCTTTACCACTACAACTTTATTATGGCTTCTGTCATTTTAAAATGTGTAACTTGTAAGGGACAAATTCTATCCTCTCAATGAGCATCCTCCTCCAAGACAAGACTTTGTTTTAGGAAAACAAGGTGGCTCAGCCATCTCGCCACAGATAATACTGCCAAAGAGCTTACACTAGAGTGCTCTATTAAGTTTTAGGTTACAAGAAACAAGAATGGAACAGAGAGTGCAGCGGTGGGGCTGAGGAGAACAGTGGTGTGTCAAGAGCAGAAGTCTGGACACAGTCAGGAGTTTTCATCTGGAATGTGTCAAATACATTTGGACACCATGGATGAGCATTTCCTGACATTGAGTTTAAAACAAAAAGCTAGTATTTCAAAACTCTAAAGAAAATATTTGAAGTACGGCTGGAAGTTTTAGTTGGATACATCCTAGCAAATAAATTTAACTGAAAATACAAAACAAAGCACGAGTCAATACCTTTATAGCATGCGAGTGTAAGTGCACTTTCTTTGAACTCGTTGGAGTGAGTGTTGATTCCTGCACCATATTCCAGCAATACTCTTGCAACTTCAACATGACCTGCGCTGGCTGCTTCCATTAAGGGGGTGTGCCCGTTCTCATTGTGGTCTTCTATATTAGCACCAGCTTTCAATAGCACCTTCACTATGTCAACAAAGCCCCCAGCACAAGCGTAAGTGAGAGCTGTGTTACCTGCAGGGAAGAAGAAGCTTCCATGAAAGCCCTTTCCATCACCCACTCCTGACACAGGAGAGGAAATCAGTTTTAACAGCTCTGAACAAAAGCAGGTACATCACAGCCTTTTACCTCACAGCAATGTTACTCCAGCCAACAGTTTCAGGCTGGGTTTAAAATCCCAACACAACTATAACGTGGAAGAGTTTTAATGCTAAGCCAACGTTCCAAAATAAGGGCTTAGTTTTGTTTCCTACTTCAGCACACAAAGAAAGAACAAATACACACAAAAAGTTCAATGAGTAAGTTTCTTGCCCACTGTAGAGTTTGCAGGGGTTGGTGGTTTTTTTTTGCCTAAGTCTGTGTCATGTAATCCCTTCAAAAATTTTTACCAGATGAATGAAAATAAATTTATAATTTAAAACTCTGGTACTGTAAGTGACAGATAATCACATATGGTTCATGTTTTAAACGTTACAGTCAATTTTAAGGTAAGTTCTGCTTAATATGGCTAAACATCAAGATAAAAAGAACATTTCGTAGTTCAGACACCCTTTTTAAAGTTTGAATTCTGTCTTAAAATTAGCAGAATCCAATCTCAACAAGCTTCGTTAAGCTGTGGGCAAGCATTAGCAATGCACACATTAAATGCTCAAGGAACTGTAACTTTCTTTTGGTAAAAAACAACAGACCAAAAAAAAACCACAACAGTCTGACCAGATGTGTCCCACGGTGGTCCTACTGGGAATTCTGAACTATATAGATGAGAAAAAAACCCCTAAATTTCATGCATTTTTCTGGACAGCTATTGCCCCAGTGGTTTTCACAGGAGTAGTGCTATCCATTGCAGTTCATACTAAAAACAATCTTTAATAAGACTCTAAACACAACCACTATGTGTCTGGCCTATTCTTAACAGTTCCTGTCACGTTTTCTCGTGAACGAAACAATCGGACAAAACCACAATGTTCACAGTAGCTGCACATCTTATGTGCCTGTCTCATTAATTCTTCATGTTCCAGCTTCCCAGTTACCTGTTGAAGACTGTGCGTTGACATCTGCACAATGAACAAGGAGAAGTTTAACAATATCTACGTAGCCTCCGCTGGCAGCTGCCATTAAGGGAGTTATGTCTCCTTTATTCCCTCGATCTTCAACGTTTGCATGCATTGCTAGTAGCACCTAGAGAGAAAAAAAATCACCTTAATAAATAACTTGTAATAGCAATATTTTGCTTTTAGTTCAGTGGGGCTTGTGAGAATGATTCCCAGCCAGTCGTGACATCCCCTTGCAGTAACACCCCCAAGGCCACTCTCCAGGACCATTTATAATTACTACTTGCACTGCTTCAGGAATCGCTGGGTTTCTACATTTGTTCATATCTGCTAAAATCCTCATTAGATTACAGCACAATACCAGCATCTTCAAAAGTCACAAGGGAATTCACTAACCAGAATAAGAGCAGAGAAACGGTAAACTTGCATTCATACCACAGCACACACCAGGTCAAGCTTACAGGTAGACAGCTTTCTCCTCCTGTTCTTTCCTGATAGCAAAGCATGAAGCTGGACACCTTCTGAGAGTTACTACCTAAACCTCTTCAAAGAAGCACAAATTCTGCTCTTAGATATAGAAGAATCAAAACCAAAAATCAAGACAAAATAATGCACTGTTGATAAAGATGTGATTTAAAAAAAAAAAAAAAGACGGAGGGACTGAGACACGAGTCTGTAAAAGGTAACTGCTTGTAGTGTTTGATTTTGCTGCTATTTTAGATCCTCTTGCAACGTCTGCTTGGCAGAACAGCTTGACTGCATCTAGAGCAATGCCAGAAAAGTAGATACATCATAAAACACAAGATACATTCCTCCAGACAAGCCCCTTAAACCTAAAGGCATATATATATATA
>NW_009735625.1:0-43592 GCF_000703405.1 Apaloderma vittatum | reverse complement strand
CTCTGTGCCCTGTTTGTGTTTGTGCCTGGGACTGGCTTGACGAAGGTGCAGGATCTTGCACTTTGACTTGTTGAACCTCATGCAGTTTGCACTGGCCCTTGAGTAGTACAGCTCTGTGAAGGCAATATTTGGCAGCAGCCAAAATTACTTTTTGTTACACATCAGCAGCTTAACCTCTGTGTGAGAGAAATTACAGTTGACCCCTTAGTGTAACAAAACTGGAAATCGATAATCTCAGTTCTCCCTGGTTCTGTTTAGTTTCAAACCAAAAGTAATTTTCCTCTTAAGTGAAGAAAGTTGTTACTATTTTCTTAAACTCATGTATCTTTAGGATCTCTGATGTATCATTAAGAAGGAAAACTAGTGGAAGAGACTAGTAATAAATTGAATAGAACTTTATTGCAGGTAGTCCCAAAACTCAACCTCTTTAAGTGTCCTTTTGTGGGGAACTTTCAAACAAAGATTGAGTGGACTTTCTGACTCAGTGACTTATGTAACGAGTAACTGAAGTTGGCTTTGGGTCTCCCATTTCTTTGGTTAATTCCCTATTTTCTTAGAACAAGCTTTATTGGTTGAAAGAAAGGGGGAAATGGTAAACTGGGCCACAGAAACCCTGTATGAAAGTTCTAGACATTTGAGAAATCAGATACACTTACCTTATATTTAATAACTGGTTTGGCAAGATAAGTGCATTCTGAATTGATACCTAAGAGTGTATGTATGGAGGGATAAATGCTTCCATTGCTATTCAGTGTAGACATTTTTTTTCCTACATTTACTGGTATTTTACTTCATTTTTCTAATTAATGCTAAGATTTCGGACAATTTCAACAAGAACAGCCATCCCCTGTATATTCTGTAACAAACATGAGTGAGTATTAATCAAAGATTATCAGCTTTTGTAGCAGATGGGATGGTACATGGCATCATTAGTGGGAGTAAATGGGTGCATTTGGAAAACTTAAATACTAGCTTTAAATAGTTTCTACCATAATTGTTGTTTTTAATGCTTAATTAGCCAAGCTAATCTTGAAAACTAACTCCTACTGATTCTTAACAGAAATCTGATTTTGGATTTTTGCAAACTGTGGATTTTTAAATAATTGTTATATTGCTTCTGTTTCTTTCTAGAGTAGTGTTGTATGTTGGAGGAGAATTCTTTACCATATGGAAATTTTGTCTACAGGTAAAACCGTCAGCGTATAGTGTCGTAATTCAGGCAAATGTGTGGGAAGGTGGAGGAAGGAAAGAAATATATCCATGAAGTACATGACTCTGCAAAAATACCCAACTACCGCTCTGCCAAAACTGATTAGTCTTCTGAAATACGAGCATAATTAGCCCACAAACAACACTGTGTTCTTACAGCTCTCCTGCCCCGGGGATTGGAGCTGGCATCGCTGGCTCTCCTGTACAGGATGTGAATTAGTGTCCTGCCGTGTTAATTCCTGCAGGGTTGCTGGCTCAGGTACCTCTGCAGTGTGCGATTTATTGAGTGGTGTGGAAGTTCCAACAACGGACAGACTTCAGCCCCTATACTCTAGTTGTCAGGACATCCCGTATCTTTAAGCAACGCTGTAAGGAGAGTGTGCTTCTTGTTACAATTCAGCTACTGTAGCAGTACACTAAAGTGGTAACATAAAGATTTGAAAATTATGAAGTTTATTAACTGTAGGTGCCTTGCTAAAACAGAACTTGAGAGAATTACTTACAGGCTGCTTAGGCAATGACCAGCAAGTCCATGTCCAACAGGAGCTTCCAACAGAGGGTTGTAGTGTTTTAGGGGAAGAGAAGCAAAATGGGGAACGCCCAAATGTGAAACCTAAAAGATATTTTGACAAAACCATGCAAGTAAATGGAGTTTATGAATATGGTTAGCATGTCGCTAACCGTAAGTAACCACTGAAAAAGTATAGGTGTGTTCTGGAGTGAAACATTGACAGAATGCAGGATAAGAGTGATTCAGATAAAATACATCTGGTAGCTGCAGCTTGTATATTTTGGATGCTGGTAGCTGTACAACTGGACCCTAAGTCTGGCTACAGGATGCGGCTCTGTAATTACAGTTTACTTTATTGTTCTCAATAGAAGAAACACACATGACGTTACCACTTTTGAATCTGGCCCAGGGAAGAGGTAACATTAAAAGCGTTTTGGTTCCGCTATCAGTAATATATTTAGGGTTTAATCTGGGTATTAATTATAAGGCATCCATAGATTAAATGAGATTAAATAGAAATTGTTGAATTTCTGAGTGTTTGGTTATCAGCACTGAATATTGGCCTCTTGGATCTCAATTCAGTTATTTTTGCAAGATTGAACAAGCATGACCTGAGGTGTGATCTCATGACCATGATGTAGGAGTCTAGGTACTATGATACACAAAAAAGTAGTTAATTTGCCTCCAAAGTGCTTTAAAGTAATTAGCAATTCAAAAACTTGATGTGCTATATACAACTTCGATGCATCCGTGCATGTTACGGCTTTTCATATGTTACATCTGGCCTTTAAGTCCCCTCTTAGAAAAATGCGTTCTACCAAGCAGCTTCATTACAAGTTCGTTCTGTGAGTTTGACAAATGTTTTCTGTCCATCCTTAATAGTTGTGCTGACCCATATAGAGCCACTTTTAACACCAGTTGTCATTTTAATATCCCTTGATGATGCTTTTTACTGTTGTCTCAGTCAGCCGTCCCACAAAGTAAGCATCAGAAGTACAACGTATGTGGCTGCTTTTGCCAGGAGACTGTGGTCATGAATGCTTGGTTCCAGTAATGAGTTTCTGCTGTCAGCAGTCAGTCCTCCTGGCTTTTAGACCTGGCAACAACACAGACACTATAATGATGTTCCCTTTCAAGCACAGGCATTTGAGATTATGTGCTGACTCCAGCAAAAACTGGTAATTACACAGGACTATTAAATACAATAGACTACGCAAGGTACCTTTGGAGGTATGGATTGCTTCATAATGGTTTTGCTCTTCCTTCAGAAGTCGTTATACCTTTAAATATTAAGATGTCCATGCTAAAATTTAAGGTTTAATATGACAAGAAGTCTTCTTTGAATAGAACTTTTGTGGCGTGTCACTAATCCCTGGAAGATACATTTGAGACATAATATATTGAGCAGAACAGAATTAGTGGTATTTTTAGATCAGTGGTGCCCAGGTTCTGGGTTTCTAGTAGTCTGTCTGGCCACTCTGTCTCATCTGTTTTAGAATAATTCTCCTCTTTTTCTGTATATCTGGTGGTACTGAATATAGAGATGCCTTGAATTTGTATTTTGCTTTGTCTTCCTTCCTTATCTTACTCCCAGGTTTGACTCTTGCTATGAAACTGGCCATCAGGGCTTTCATAAAACTACTCCCAAAACAAACTCAAGTATTAAGAAGTAAATAAACAGGTCAAGAAGGCAGGAATTGCTAATTCCTGAAGGCTGTGGTGTTGCAGGAAAGCCTGGTACAGCCTGCTGCAGATTTTTAGAGAGCAGTGAAGGACAGGGCACATGCACCAGTCAGCAACAGATGTGAATGATAAATTTCTTCCTCACAGTGTGTAGTACAAAACTGTACAGTATCGTCTAGTGCAGGATATAGTCTCCTATATCCATGCAGATCTGTAGGTCAAACCTAGAGGAAAACTATGTTTAGGACTTAGTTTGCTGTACATTAAAGGACTTATGTCAGCTTTGGTGAGGGCTGCACTGGCCTTGTAGGTTACTGATCGTCTAAGTGGGGTTGGCCTGCTCTTTACTCATGCATGTGGCATCGTAGCCGTATGTGATGACTTAGGAGAGCAAGTTGGGCAGGACTGACCTAGTCTGTATTTTATAGTGGATAATCCAGATTTTACAAGGAGATGGCATGGGCTTTCTGAATGATACGACATCCCTGTTCAGGGTTAAGGCTCTGCCGGCAGCTAAACGCTGACATGCTCTCTAACCCCTCTCCGTCCCCAAATGGGAAGGGGAAGGGAATAAGGCAGAGAAGCTTGCGGATTTGAAAAGAAAGCTAAAACAAGTTTAATAAAACAATAATAGTAATAATGAGGAAATAATGAAAATAATGAAATATGTACAAAACCAGTGTCAAATCCAACGCTTTCCACCTACCCTGATAGCGATCACCACTGATGCCGCAGAGCAGGTGGCACTGGGGAAGTCCCAGGCCCGGTGACAGAGAGGAGCTGGATTCAGGAACTCGGCATTGAGTCAGAAGATTGGATGGAGTCCTTCTCAGATGTTGACATTAGAGCAAGTGACCTGTGATCCCTCAGCTTTATACGAAGTATGACATGCACAGAATGGAATCCTCTTGTTGGTCACCTGTCCTGTCCATTCCTGACCAGAGGTGTAACCTTTTACTTCGGTGTGACCCCTTTTACTTCCTGGCACCCCAAACATGTTACGTAACAACCAGCAGTGACCTTGGTCAATGTTAGGAGCAAGTATAAGCCAGAGCCTTTCTGCATCCCTATCCCTGGCAGTAACTATAACCATCACGTGTTACCACTTCCAGTAGCAGATGCTGTCTGCAAACTCATGCTGCCAAGTTCAGAAAGGGTGGTCTCTTAGAAGAGACTGAGCTGAAAAGTAAAATCAATGAACAGAATTGGACTGTTTAGCTCAAACCAGGACAATACCAAGAATATACTGCAACTTGGGACATGTAGTAACAAATGTAGGGATTACGCTGGCTATGTCTGTACTGTGCAAACACCTTGTCTGAGATTTTGGAATCAAAAGTATTATTCACAGTAAAGAATTTTAGTACTGGTGTCCATATAATAGTAACAGAATCGATTGGAAGAGCTGAACTGTGCTTCATCCTACCTTGAGAACTGGGAGGGCTTAAATAAATAAATGAATAGGTCATTGGTCTGGGGTTTAAGCCAGGTACTGCAGTACTATATAATTGTATGAGAAGAGCCACAGACTGCTGCTCCTTTGTTTTCATTTTAAAAGCCCTGAGAATTTGCCATTTCAGTGTGGTACACAGAAAGGCACTCATGAAAATGCACAAATACAAAAGGCTTGTGAGAGAAAAGTTGTCCATCCAAAAACCAACGTATTACTTCTCTGTCTCAAATTTCTGGCAGGAGTCCCAGCAGCATTATTCTACCTGGAAGGAACAGGCAAAAATATTCCCATTTGTACTCTGCACAAAATGCTTGAGCATTTTAGTTCCCCAGGGATGGAGACTGAAATTGTTGGTGGAAGGTGGTGAAGCCCTGTGAAATTCTGCATCACAACCTGGTACCTTTTAATCCATCCTTCCGAATCTGTGGAATGTCTCCACCTAGCCATGCAACTCCACATTAAACCTAAGAACAAAAGGATTTAATGTCCATATGTCTAATCAGTAGCTGATGATAATGTTTGTGGCTTCCCTTATCCCAATTCAAAATTCATCTTTCAGAGGGACAAGGGGTTGTCTGGTCTGAAAGAAATACTTTTGGGAAAGGAAACGGGGTTTTCAAAGCCCCATCAGCCACAATCCAGTCCTCAAATCTTGTTTTAGCACAAACTCCTGTGAGAGTTACTAGATGGTGTTTGTCCCTGTATGAGATGATGGGATGTCAGTCATTGCCTTTTTGGCACTGTGGTTACAAGTGCTGTCTAAACAAGGACTGCAGAATTAGGCTGTTACTTTCTGTGGACTGCCAAATGTATGTACTTACTTAGGGTCAAGGTCTGTTGAGTGCTGAGAGACTAGAATTGAATCCTCATATCTCAGATCTACTTGAAACCATTTTGGTTTTTTATTCCGTTTCATTCACCTGGAGAATTTATGAATTGCTGAAGGTCCTTGGTAAACTTGGCCTGCAGCTCAATCTTGATCCATTTCTTTTTTTTTTTTTTTTTGTAGGTAGAATTCCTGACCGGGTATGTTCTAATATAATGGACTATAACCAATGAATCACACAGCTGTTAATGGGAGTACAAGGCGGTACGTTGCAAGCCCGTTAGTTTCAGTTAGCGATGAGGATTTGTGTTTGGTGCAGATGCAAAGACATCAGTCGAGCTGACAGACACAGCCCCGGTTGTCTGCTGTGCCGCTGCCCTCACCATTGCTCAGTGACGTGGAGCGCTCAGCGTGGCATCTGGCCGTGACAAACCCCTCCAGACGAACTGGGGAGCTCGATGGATTCTGTACCTCCGCTGAGGAAGTTGCAAGAAAATGTACCATGAATACAGACGCTAAATTGCTGTATGAATGTTACGCCTTTTATAAACAGTTTCCTGCCAGAAGTGAACTGTAGGAAACACATTAGCATGGGGAGCTCACATGCAGTTAATAATCTGAATGCTAAGAAATTTTTTCCCCCTGACAGCACAGAATTGTTGTATAAATTTTTTTAAAATGTGAAATAGGTGTTTGACATGAGCGGTTAAGGGAAGCTATTTAGAATTGCAAAATGAATTAAAGCTTTAAAATGTCTTTACACAGTTCCAGGCAGATGCAAAAAGTACTGGAATTGGAGTAATGAAGTAGGAAACTGCTTTTTCAAAAGAAGAAACATTTGAAACCAGAAATAATCTTCCAATTTTACTTTGCTGAGTTAAATTGCTTTTAATTCTAGATACTCAAAACTGATGTTGATACACATCAGGATTCTCACAAATAGGTGGGTTTTTTGTACGTTAGACCTTTTTGAAATGTTGAAATCCCCTTTCTGGAGATTTTAATGAGTTGCGTTTTATACATATTTGGAAAAGGGAGAGGCCAGTGCCACCGAGGCTTAATTTCACATTTCCCACATCAGCCTTTACACGCCATCCAGTGGAAACACAGCATTGGTGTTTCTCTGTTGAGAATATTAAGCACCAGGGAGAGTTTCTAGGTGTCTAATCCTGTTCCCCCTGCAGAGAAAACATTTGTTATTTTCATGTAATGCTTCCATATTGCTGATCATAAACTTCCTTTGCAAAGGTGAGTGTCAGTGTTTTCCTGGGAGAAACTGCAGCAACGAAGTGGGGGATGATTGATCCGTGTCGTCTCCATGACACTGCGATTGAGCCTCCTGTTTCCTGATGGCTTGCGCCTGAGTCATATCCTCCTGTACAGGCTGGCTCAGAGCTGACCTCTCCAGGGCTGTGCTCCCATTATGTATTAATAACAAAAGGGAAAAAATAGTTTAAATAGAATTCTTTCTCGCTTGTCCTGAAAGGAGATCCTGCAATTACTTCATAATTTTCCCCAAAGCTCAGTTGCTTTGGTTCTTGAACGGCCTGTTTAAAAAATATAACTGGTTCAGCACCAGTTGTGAGAAGATCTGGCAGCCACCTGAGGAACACAGGTCCGACCTAGATCAGAACAGACACATTTGGCCTGTGCTAATAGAATAGCTCCTAGTGTCAATAAGGATTTTTTCACCCTGTCAATTCAAAGCTTTCTAGCTCTTTTAGATCTGTAGATTTTAATATTAAGATACTTCTAGAGTCAAGAGTTTCTCTCAAAAGCAGTGCAGTGACTAGTGCATCAGGTGAAGATCTACAAGTTACCATGGCTACCCTACGGCTCTTGCAAGTCACACTTGACTGAGCTCACACAGCTGGTGGCACCTGAGTGTGTGTCTGAATGACAGGAACCGAAAGGCAAGTCCTGCCTCCACTAGACCTGCTCTGTTGCTGTTCCACCAGAGTCTGAAGTTTCTCTGCACCATTTGTGCTGCAGGAGATGGCTTCTTGGAAGTGCAGATTCTTCCTCCCTCCAGCTTCCCAGACAGACTCAAACCCTGCTTAAATTGGTGAGCAAGAAGGTAAGAGGTTGTAGGGTTATGGATGGTGAGAAATGAATGATTAGAAAACCAAAATCCAAACTCTTGCCTGTCGGTGTGCAGTGGAAACCCTGTGGTTCCAGCTGCAGTTCCAGCTGAGGTCATTAGGGAGCGTGTGTTCGATAATATACTGGCAGGTTTGGAGAAGACCATGGTAACAAGAAATATAAAGCATTTTGATAATTGTGTTAATCCTGTACAAAACTGTAGATGGCACACTTTTTTTTTTTATTTAAAGACATGCCTAAGGAGAAATAGCGTTCAGCTAAATTTGGCATGGAATGGCTGATGGAATAAGTAAGGAAACTGGTTAAGATCAGAGATGACAGGAGTCTGCTTGAATGTGGATTCATGGGTAGGGTGCGATGTGCTGAACTGGAAGCTTAATGTCTTTAAAGCGTTGCAGAGTTTCAATGGGGCAGTATTTAAGTTTTGGTGACAGATGAATACTGAGGGCGTGTGCAGGTAGTTTCATTTAATTCTTCTGGAGATTTTGATCACTGTATGTGAGATTTGTGTAGATGGCAGCTTTTCCTAGACTGGATGTTTCCAGACACTTGCTGTCCCAGCGGTCACTGTAGGGTACTGCTCCTCTGACCATAGAGCACAGAGCCAGAAGCATTAGCCTCTGTGCTCCACTGAAGTTCTCTCAGTTTATGCAAATTCCTGCATGTTTTTAACCTTTATTTGCTCTAGTTTTAAACAAAATGCTGATATGTCTGTTCTTTGCACTTGCAAGGTGTAGCATACTTGGGCTCTGAGCCCAGCACACCTACTAAATGTGCCTGTGTGAGTGGGGTGGTTGGTACATTCAGATCAAGTGTATTTGTGAGGCCTTTGCTGGATGGAATGAAATGCCAGTTGCTTTGCAGCAGTAACCATTTGGGGAAAAAAAAGTGGAGAACAGTGGTGTTTTAGCCCACTCTATGGCACTGCTGCCAAATCTGTTTCCGTCTCGATGGTGATTGCTGTAGTTGTTTGTCACCCTGTCAGTTCTGCAGCAAGTATCAGTAACAAATGTGCTAAACATGATTTTTAAAACAACACAGTAGGATCATGAACAATGGTGACAATAGTGTCCATCCTTAAATATGTACCTGCAGAGATCAGGCACTGATCTTTGTCAAATGGCTCTGCTGCGAGAGGGAGACTTGGACTGTGGAGCTGGGAAGGGCCAGAGTTTGATTGCGTTAGTGTTTTGGTTTACTGTGGGAGTGTGCTTTTGATGGGAACCTCCCGGCTGCCCTCGCTTAGTGTGTTTTGGTTCATGTCGCTGTGGCCTTAAGAGTATGTGGGCTGGATTCCTTTAATGTGAAATAAAAGTGGGAGATGTTTCCTAGGAGCACATCTGGAATGTGCTATCATGTAATGTTGGATTCTCAGCACCAGCTCTTCTGCTCTGTAATGCTTTCTCTCTGTGCCATGCTCACGTAGATAGAGGTGGTTAGTGATACCAAAAAGCAGTGAAAACTTTTCAGGAAGTCTCACAGCTTTCTGAGCTTGGATGAAGGTTTTTACCTGAGTTTTTTAAGTCATTCTTGAAATGATACTGCTTTAAGCAAGATCACAGCTTTTGCTTGTCCTGTAAGCACTGGCATTCAACACACAGGCAGAGAGCCTCCCTTCTCCTCGGAGACAATTACCATAACTACCACGCTTACAACCCACTTAAAATGCCAGAACCCTACATACTGTGCTCCTGTGTCAGCAGAAGATCCGTGGAGGTGTGCTGACAGGCTCCACCTCCTGGAAGGCTCTGCACCTGCAGAGGTAGGTTTCTGGGTGTTGGTCAGTACCTGAACCAGAGGAAGTTGGTAATAGGCAGCTTGGCGCTCAGGCACCTCGCTGCAGGGCTGTTCACATCTGTGCCTTTCTACATACAGCATTTATCTGCTCATGACAGCAGTTCTTACCTGCGTGGTGAACTTTAGATCACATGCAAATGGTTGACTCACACAAATTCATCGAGAGAGTTTTTCAGTAGCTGTTTCAATAGCCCATTTCAAGCAGAGTTTATACACCGTCATTACAACAAGTAACCCGTGAAAGATGTCTGTAATTATGCTGCTCCAATGCAGACATGGTATCTGCCACGCACGTGTGATCTTCACAGCCCAAACGGCCTTTTTCTCCATCCCTGATTTCCACTGTTAATGCTCAACTTGGGGTGAAGTGATGGTTTCCCTCTGATTTTGTAACCAAAAATGCAAAACTAAATGGGGGTACTGTGATGTTCCTTGTGAGTACATTTGAAAGGAATAATTATCTGCTAAAAAGGAGGATGGATATGACTGTGTATCTTAACTCAGGACCAAACAAACCCAGGCTGAGGGAGCCTGTGAGAAGCAGAGCACGAGCGGAGCCGTGACGTGACCCCGCCTGTCGTGGCAAGCAGCAGGTGCAGCCTGTGTTCTTCCGAGAGCAGGGTTGGTCCGTGTCAGCACACTCCCATCCTCAGCAGGACCTGACTGGCGCCAATCCCCGAACAGGCGAGAAGCAGAGGAACAAATGCTCCTTGTGTTATTAAATTTTGTGGATTTCCAGTGTTTGTACACGCGTGAAAGAAAAGCCCACTCTTGGTCCCGGTTCCTTGCTGGTTTTGGTCTCTCAGACCACCTTAGGAATGTACTTCTAGAGAGACACAATCAGACAGACACTGTCCTCCATTGCAGACCCATCGCCCTGCGGTGCCCAGTGCTGCCAGCGGGGCTGAGGGCAGCCAAGATGGCACTGGGTGACCTGCGGCCACCCGCAGGGCTGCTCCAGAGCACAAGAAGTCACCCTTTACGTATACACACAACTCTGTGTGGGTGTCAGATGTCCTCTACTATTTGTTTCACAGCAGTACGTGCTTTGCCTGATGGCAGGATCCGCCTTTTTTTCCAGGGATGCAGAAATGATCTGTAAGGCTTATTTCTTGGCCTGGCGAATCTGTTTGAGGGCCAGTGACAGCTGCCATGCTTTTCGAAGGGAAATCCCAAATATTTGCAGCCAGGATTAAGAAGCAAATGCTCTGCTTTGATGTAGTTTCTCTGTATTTGCAGTTTTGATGGGCCACAGCCTCTGGTGTGACAGGAATGGGACGCCAGCGTGGGCTCCGCGGGGAGCTCCAGGCTGAGTCAGGAGGTCACAGGGAGGCTGTCCCATGGCTGGTGACACACCTCTGCCTATTGCACACAACGGGGAAAATCAGGTTATGGATCTTCTTTGTCACAGTCCCTTCAGTGACCTCTCGGCAAGGTTGAAGGTGGCACTTGGCCGTTCCTGAGTGCCCCGCATGGGGAAAGCCTGGCCAGGCTCCCACGGATGCCTGGGCGATGGTGGAGTTCTGAAGTGGAAAGTCATAGAAGTAGATGCTCTGTGAAGGATGCAGATAATTTCGTCAAAGCACTAGCAAGACTCCCTGCGGGGATTTGGCTGCTTAGTTTGGGGCATGCATGGCTGACTGACGCTGGAGTGTGAGTGCAGGCGTTTCCTCAGTGCTGGGAGTGGAGAGAAACTGTGGTTTGTCACCTTATTACAGCGCTGCTCTGTCAGACCCGGGAGGGAAAAAGCAAGCTGGCAGCACTAAGGGTCATACGTCTGACTGAAAACTCTGCAGGTTGGAGCCTGGCTGCACTGAGTAAGCACAGTGGCTCTGTTCCCTGCGCCAGCTACACCTGTTCGTTAAAGATGTGCCTGTCCTTGTGCTCTAAGCCACAAAGCAATGCAGTTTCTAACTGAACTCCTAGGCACTAGGATCAATTTCCTTTCTGCAAAATGTTTAAACTCACATTAGGCATGTACAGCCCCTGAAGGCTACCTAGAAACTTTCAAAATATGCACAATTAATGTCATTAATACTCCCCATGGGCCCAGTATGAAGCTGTATGTGTGGTGTCTGTGTTCAAGGAGAACAGGGACTGGCAGGAATACCCGCACGAGGGTATGTACGTTACCACTGCCTACCTGAAGCTGCATTAGGCTGCGCAGGTCATCTGGGATCACTGCATTGCTGCAAGTGCTTTGAAACAAACACGGCCAGAGAGCAGACAAAATGAACTATGAGTCAAAAAAAGAAGTGTTTGCTCAATGCAAGGGTAAATTGTGGTGAACTCTTTTGGTCTTGGTTGCCTTAGGAGTGGGAAGTGTTACGAGACTTCGGTTGTTTCTCAGTGTTCAGAAGCTTTTTTTTTAACTTCTGTGTCAGCACACACAAGTGCTGCTGTGTCTGAGGCTTTCAGTGTGTAAAGATGCAATGGAAACACGTTGGATACCTGGCTTCTTGGGCAAAGAGGCTGACAGGCCTCATTCAGCACCAGAAACCTATTTCAAAGCGAAATAGATAATCAGGTACTCCTTGAGACAGTCTGTGTTCACCTGGTGCCGTGGTTCCTTATTTAGATCAATAACTGCAAGAATACTCTGCTTCTGTACTTTGTTTCCTGCCTGAGCTCAGAGGTAATTTCATAATGTGTTTCCTTCTGTCCAGCCCCTATAAGAAGTGATAAGGAAAAAAAACACCTGGAAATATTCTCCAGCTACCCTCTGCTTAGACTTCTTACACGAGTGCATTTGGTGGGGAAGCTGGTGCTCTGAACCACAGGCGTTCAATAGCATCTCGGTTGCTCTCTGTTCTTTGTCTCCTTGGCTATCTTGTGCCTTGGGCTCTTCCTTTGACACATGACAGCAAATTTGTTTTGAAGTAATTGAGTTGAGGCTTAGGAGTTAACAACTTAAGGAAACCCACACAAATTCAGATGATGTTTTCTTTAGCTGCTTTTGATGTATTCTGTGTTTCTCCATTTGATGGACCCTTCTGAGGCACAACTGACTAATTTAAAAGTCCGTTTACTTTAAGTGGTGAAAGCATCCCTAGCAAAGAAAATTTTGTTCTTCATCTAACCCTCCTCACATGCTGCAAGAACCAGCAAATGTGTTTTTCTTTTCCTTGCAGTGCACTTGTGAAATTATCTCATTAGATTGGAGTCTGTTTGCCTTTATGGGTGGAATGTGGAGAAGTTCTAATGCACCTCTAAAAATCCAGCTTCCATGCTAATGAAATAGAAAAACTATAAAGCTTTTTTTTTCTTTTTGTATCTTTTTGTCTTTTGCAGGGGATCTAATCTCCCTGGCTGAAAAGGAACATCAACAGATTTACTTTACTAATGAAAGCTCAGGTTCAAAAAAAAGTGACGTTCTCAATAGGAGCCCAGGTTTCTCAATACACATACTTTTTTGTATACGCTCTTCATTAAGCTGGCAATCTGTTCTTGTTCTATCTACGTAATGAAACACTAAAACAAAGACTGGGTTGAATGCTTACTTTCTTTCCATGATTTTAATGTCTGCTGGAACATTTCCCTTAGCTCTGAAACAGATTTTTGCCAGCTACAATCATTTTCTTCTGCTTCACATTGCAGGAATGACTAAGCAGGTACCCAGAAAACCCTTCCAAGTAGCTTGTACACTAGTCTTCAAATGAATCTACCTATCATACGTACAAAATAGAATGTGTAACACTGCTTTCCTTCTTTAAAAAAGGACGGATACTCTCTCCTGCAAGATGAGTTGCCTTTTTTCCTTCTAAAAAGACAGAAGGGGTAGATGGATACTTCATGTTTCAACTCAGTCATGCGTGCTCACTGCTTTTATTCTTCCTTTCATGAACTCTCTCAAGATTTGGCACAACAAGAGCATTATATAAGACTAAATAATTCTTACATAAATCTGAGTGAATGCCTTTCATGAAGTACTGGGTGCTTATTGTGGCTATAAGTAAAAATGAATCACTTCCTTTTTAAACGGTAGCTTTAAACCATGTATTTTGTGTAGCTAATTGCCACAAGCCAAAATAACCTTTTGAGCTCTGAATTTTCACAGCTGCAGACTGGAAGGGAAAAAAACCCCACACTGATAAATAGAAACTTAAGAATTTCCAAAAGAAATTATTCCCCTCTCCAACTGCCTCTTTCCGCACAAAGCCTGGCTCAGTTTTGCCGGAACATTACATGTTCCTAACACGTGTCTGAGGGGCAAGAACATGAGTATCATTCAAAGGATAGAATGAGAAAGAATAAAGAAAGGACATTATGAAATTAACACTTTAAGAACAGCGTGGAGAGCCGTCAACAGGCCAGGAAGCATCAGTAATTGAGCTTTTGCTAGAGGCTAACAAGATCAAGGAGGTTCAGGGCTTAGCAGCTCAGTAATAGAGTCATGGAAGACTCCTGACATGTTCCTGTGTCCAGGGACATATGGGGATGTACCTTGTGCATGCTTTTAAGCTAAGGGAATAAATATCTATATTACGAGGCAAGATTAGTATGTGGAATAGAAATCAACAAATCGGGAGCCTACAAAGAAATCTAGGAGAAAAGATCATTTCCAGTCTCCCTGATGAAAACTAGTGAGAACCAATATGAGGAAAGGCAAGAGGCTGCAGAAACAGTACTGGGACTGGTCATAAAACCCTGGTATGGCAGAGGAGAAATTACTTGGCCTGTCATCCTCTTCCACCGTGGGATGGTTACCTCCTTGCTTCAGTGGAAGGCAACAGTGGCAGAGGCACTGGAATGCCCTGCCCAGGGAAGTGGTGGAGGCACTGTCCCTGGACGTGTTTAAGCAGAGGCTGGATGTGGCACTTAGTGCCCTGGTCTAGTGGATGTGGTGGTGCTGGGCCACAGGCTGGACTTGATGAACTGAGAGGTGTTTTCCAGCCTTAACGGTTCTGTGATTCTGTGAAGGACTTGGTGTTGGAAGAGGGTTTTTTTTTGGGCAGTCGGCTGTCAGTAGGAAGGTATGTAAAGAACAGGGAGGTTGGAGGTCAGAAACCCCCTGGCCATCATGTTAATGAAGAGGAAGGAAATACTGAGAGAAGTATTTCGTGGGTATCAAATGTAGCAAATAATCTCTCTTTTTCTCTGGTAAGGAGGACCTAAGACTGGAGAGAAGGACGAGGTTAAAGTGATCTGCTAATGCAGCACAATAAATCATCCACACAGAAACTGAAATCCTTTGCCGACAAACATCAGAATGAGAAGTATGGGATATAGTCAGTATATCAAAAAACCAGTGGATGGCAGCATATTTTTACTACCACAACTCTGGGTTGTCAGGCCACATGTGTTGGTTGTGGCTCATCTGTTGATGAATACATCACACATCCCAAGAACAAATCTATGACTCTGGTAAGTTAGCACAAGCTGCAAAGATTTGTGCTTTTTGTGTATAGTTCATATTTCTCTAAGATAGTGGTAACCAGGACGTTGTAGCTGTCCTACAATGCGTCACCTGGGAGGTGAGCAGCACATTTTACAAAGAGTAGAAGGCACAGAAGTAAGAGAGGGAATGGGAACGGGGGGATAACATCATGTGACCTAACTTCTGAAAGTTTATGAGAATATCTCAGGAACAAAAACGCAGAAGGCTATGCCTAGAGAATCACCTCAGTGTACTACTTCTCTCAGTTTAGTGTGGTCTCAGTTCCAAGTTTATTATTCTGCTATGAAGCTGATGATTTCTTCTCAAAAGTTGGGAAGAAAAATCTGTAAATTGTACAGAAATTTCCTGAGATACAAAATTATATATGAAGAGAAAAAACTGAGTACCAATTCAGGCCATAGTATAACATCCATCCAACAAAAAACTGGAGAGCGTGAAGTAGTAAAAGGGAAGACTTATTTGCTAATTAGACTTCAGAAAAAAATCCACATTATTCTTGCTTACCATATTTATTCACTCTAAGTGGAAAAAAACCTGACAAGTCATAACCGTAACTCATTACCATACAGACTGTCTATATTCCCTGTTCAAATACATTTCAAAAGAAAAGAAAGAAAAATACACATTTTAAAAGAACAGTTTATAAATTCATTTGATAGACAGACTTCCAATAAACATGTGAAAGTTAGAAGGAAAGGCTTTTCAAGATGTGTCTCATGTTTTCTGAAGCAAAACACTTAATGTAAAGCACACCTGACATCTGACTTCATACACCTCAGAGGTTTTCTATGTAGTCTTCACTAAGGTGTACTTACTAAGTGTTTCATGGTACCAGAGCATGAGTTCCTCCATCATCTTCAAAACCTGTGAAATACTCCCTGTAAACAATGCTTCTATAAAAAGGGCAGTTCAAATACAAGGAAAAGGGCATTAGCAGTCAAGTTTCTTTGGGAGATAGTACGCTGCATTTGGTTCTGATGTTCTGACAAACAGCAGCAAAGAGCATGGTAATCACTGCAATTATTTGAAGCTCTTCGGTTTTAAGAGCATTTGTAAAAACAGGCCCAATAATAACAAACATATTTGCATAATTAACTTTGAAACAAAGCATTTTGTTAGTGGTAAATGCTTTAAAAGCCAAAATATAGGAAGACAAGCTATTCTGTTTGTCAACTTGTCAGATGAGTGCTTGTCAGAATCTCTTTCTAATTGCAAGATGTTTAGTACAGCACAATAGATACTTTAAAATCAATATAGAAGCTGGAATGTTTTTTCAGTTGTAGCACTTTTCATCTAAGAAGATTACCATGACCAAACATGAAAAGGAAATAGGGCTGAAATCAATTTCATCTAAGAAGATTACCATGACCAAACATGGAAAGGAAATAGGACTGAAATCAACGATTTATAGACGTTCTAATTTTTCACTTAGAAATTCTTCTACACTATCAGTATTCCACTTGAGGATGCTCAGTTCTTCTGCAATGTTCCCACTGTCATCCAGCAGCTTTAGTACAGGGTCAGAACCACGCACATACTGAAAAAAAGAAAAGAAAAAAAGAAGAAGAGAGTCTCTTACCTTGGGCTGAAAATGCATTTTCCGTATCAACAGCCCGCCCCCAACTGATTTAAATCAGTTAAAAAGATGTCAAAGCAAGAACAGTAAAAAGTCCAAAGGGTGACACCAGAAGAACGAATACTTAAGAACAGAGTGCTAAATTACATCAGAGTATTCTGGGCAAGCTTTGGCGATGCGATCTGTGCTACGAAATCAGTCTAAGCTTTGGCTTTTTAAAGCTTAGAATTCTTAACAAACAAACAGACAAGCTTGGTTGTTCCTGACAAGGCTCAGTGCTATAAATATTCCAGTGCCACATGTTTTGTTATGAATTTCATACCTAGAGCATCTAACAACAATTTATTCTACTTTTCTTGAAGAAAACAGATCTACAAAAGTCAAATTAAGCTTGAGATCACTCTCTGAGCTTTTCTCCTATGCTGCTACCCTCTCTCCTCTAATTTTTTTCACCTCCTGTGCAGACTCAAAGTTTAAAGGTAAATTTTGCACACGTGTGTGTATGCAAAGGGAGAATCGGTAAGAAGGGAGACACCGTGCTGCAGCTGCGAAGACGGGGACGCCGCAGGCTGCACACTGCACAGGCAGCAGCTGGCCAGTGTCGGCAGCTTTGCATTCGATACTTTCTTGCCTAGTCCTAAGGAATAAGGAAGAAGGAAGCGTAAGGGACAAAGAGGCCTCATTTCAGAGAAATTAAAACACATTCATTTAAGAGCAGTCAATGTGTATCGTGGGATCCAGAACAGTGTTCTCCTTGGCCCGCTACACAAACTAATGTATATGCAGGGCAACGATGCCTTAAGCCTAGCTTTAAAAGATGGTATTTTATTTCAACTGTTCTGACCAAATCCAGCCAAAGTTGGATTTTTGAATCAAGCATCTGAATGATTTTTCTCATATAATCAATAGCCTTTCTACCAAATCAGGAACCTTTAACAGTTCAAAGTTCTACTATCAATTTCTAAGTAATCCTATTCTTCCCTGCTCTGTTGTTTCTGTGCTACTAGGCTTTGCTAGTAACATCATGTTTTAATGCTTCTGAAGACTCACTAAGTCACAAAAAGTGTAATGCCAATAAAAGCTTTTAACAATATTAGAAGGCTCTACCATTTCAGTTTATGGAAAGGACTATTCTACTTTACCCTACTGAGCTAACCTAGTTGGTTTTACTTCATGAAGCTAGTGGTATCTGCAATCTGTTTTCCAAATGTCTTGTAACATAAATACAGATCCGTTTGCACTAAAATTTTCTGGTAGTGCTCTATACCAGTTGTACTCTAGCCTGCTTTGATGTTCAATGCAGCTACAAAGTTTAAAATAAAAACGAAACAGACATGCAGAAGGAAAGAAAGCTTTTGAAAGAAACTGGAGGACACAGAGTCACAAATGCTTGAGACAGAGGAAATCTGTTTTAGCTGGAATCTGCTGCTCGGCAGACAAAGCACTGATCACAGCCCTGCACAGCTGAGAAGTGACTCCAGATGGTGCCATTTGGTGAACAGAGATGGGAGCACAAGACGTGCGAATCAAGATGTGTATCTGTGAAATATACTGGAAGTTCATATAGGATTTTAAGAGGAAGGTGAAGTTTTCCACTAGATCTTGAAACCAAAGAATTGTTTGAGCTTAGGGCAGTGCAGTTTTTATGCAGCTTTGCATATCTGCGTGGCAGAAGCAGCCCCATTCAGGATATGCATTTCTCTAAAGCTGGGTGTTTGAAGACTATAAAGATTCATGGAACACAGCAGGGGCCCACACTGTGACCAGTGCTGTTTATTATCTTCATCAATGACAGAGCGGGATTGAGCGCAGCCTCATGATGGATTGAGCCCAGCCTCAGGCCGTTCACAGATGACACCGAGCCGAGTGGCGTGACCGATATGCCAGAGGGACGGGATGCCATCCAGAGGGACCTGGACAAGCTGGAGCAGTGGGTCTGCGTGAACCTCCTGAGGTTCAACAAGGCCAACTGTGTGCACCTGGGTTGGGGCAATCCTGCGTATCACCACAGGTTGAGGGATGATGTGCTAGAGAGCAGCCCAGCGGAAAAGGACTTGGGGGTCTTGGTGGGCAGAAAGCTGGACGTGAACCACCACTGCACACTCACAAGGCCAGTCGCTTTCTGGGCTGCATCAGAAGTGCAGCTGGCAGACTGAGAGAGGTGATCCTGCCCCTCTGCTCTGCTCTGGTGAGACCCCACCTGGAGTACTGCGTCCAGCTCTGGAGCCCTCAACACAAGAAGGACATGGACCTGTTGGAGTGGATCAAGAGGAGGTCACAAAAATGATCAGAGCGCTGGAACTTCTCCCCTGTAACAACAGGCTGAGAGAGTTGAGGTTGTTCAGCCTGGAGGAGAGGCTCCAGGGAAACCTTATGACAGCCTCTCAGTACTTCAAGAAAGATGGAAACAACCATTCTAGCAAGGCCTGTTGCAATGGGACATACATGGACCTGTTGGAGTGGATCCAGAGGAGGTCACAAAAATGATCAGAGCGCTGGAACTTCTCCCCTGTAACAACAGGCTGAGAGAGTTGAGGTTGTTCAGCCTGGAGGAGAGGCTCCAGGGAAACCTTATGACAGCCTCTCAGTACTTCAAGAAAGATGGAAACAACCATTCTAGCAAGGCCTGTTGCAATGGGACATGGGGCAATGGTTTTAAACTAAAAGAGGGCAGATGTAGATCAGATATAAGGAAGAAATTTTTCCCAGTGAGGGTGGTGAAACACTGGAACAGGTAGCCCAGAGGCGTGGTGGAAGTCCCATCCCTGAAGGCATTCAGGGTCAGGTTAGATGGGGCTCTGAGCAACCTGATCTAGCTAAAGCTGTCCCTGCTCACTGCAGGGGGTTGGACTAGATGACCTTTAAAGGTCCCTTCCAACCCAACACATTCTGTGATTCTGTGAAATTATGAGAGGGAGGCAAAAAAATCTAAGAATTGCTGAATGTATGGAAATGGCAGCTCAATCAGAAACTGAGGGGAGAACAGAACAGGACAAAAGGAAACTATGGCAGAATAACCTTGAGCAAATCCAAGATATCCAGAGTAAAGGCAGAATGCAAGCATTCTTCGCGTTCTTTTGCCATCTGCTATTCCTTACAGGTTTCAGTATATTTTTTCTTGGATTAAAAACAAACCCCAACTACAAAGAATTGGTACTTAGCAGTTACTGAGCAATAAAACAATTAATATTAACAGCAGGAACTCATGAAGATTTGTACTGGCAGTGCAAATATATGTCCTCTGCTGCAGGATTACTGGATCAGCAACCAAGGGACAACCCACATGACTGTCTCCACCAAGCTTAATTCTTCCTAACATCCCCCGCCCCCCAAAGGCAGCTTACTACTCACCTTGATTTGCAGTCCCCTGAAGAGTTTTGGCTTATCGCTCCTGACAAAAGCTACGGTTTGGAAAAAAGAAAGAAAGCAAGCTAATCAAACTCTACTCGCACAAAGATTTGCATTCAAGCTAGTATTGCCTGAATCATTGCTTTTGGAATAATGCTTTAGAAGATATTTTAATGTTAAAATTCTTAATATCCTCACAAAATTAATTACACAAAACCTATTATGCCTAAAGAACACTCTATTTTTGCTAGTATTCCAAACAAGCTTCATATCTGCTTGGATTTTCCTTGAACACTAGTGCAACTGTCTGAATCAGTTTATCCGCGTGTACAAGGGACAGTCTGCAGCAGACGGGCCCATATGCTGCTGCGACATGCAAATGTGAGGAAAAGCGTTAGAGTGATCAAAATCTAGCTGAAGAGAAGCTTTGCGAGGGAGGCTCACGACGACACACGTCCCATCAGCACACTCCCCGCAAACTGCAGCCGCACGGGTGAAAGGGCACAGAGAAAACTGTGGGCATAGGTGTCATCCTCGCAAACAAGTCGGACAGTCTTGTCTTTCCGAGATCTCTGAGATTACATGTCAAAAATGAGCAAAAAAAACAAGAACAGAAAACAAGAAGAGAAGCTGGTGTCTTCTCTTGACACTCCTAAAGGCAATCAGCTTTAAGGGGGACTCTGTGGCCCGTCAGGGGGCTACACGGAGAGAAGTTCAGGTCTTGGGTGGGCTGCGGCTGCACAAGTTGCGAGAAGCACTATCAGCAGACAGCCAGGATTACCAGCAGCACAGTCCCTGTATTCCCACAGCGCAACCCAGGCCTTGTGTTAACATTAACTTTAAAAAGAACAGATGATATGAATTATTTCAGGATAAAGCGTGAGTGCAATCTCCTACTTCCAAGCCTAATGAATATCTGAGTTCTAGAGGTATTTAAAACGTATTTAGAAAACAGCCTAGTCTTCATTCCTCCTTTTTACAGTCAGGTTATGCTAAAAGCTAAATTTGGTATCTGTACTGACATTAAGTGGATTCAGGACACTCCTGTAGTATGTCAGCAGCATCTCCCCAAGGATGAACCCTGTCAGCACGGATTGACTCTTACAGGGGTGCCGGCCACACGTTGAAGCCGCTTTTTCAAGGTTAGACAACAATGAATCTCTCACAAACTGCAGCGCATCCAGCTGGTGCATGGACATGAGTGCAACCTCAGGACTAATGTTTCATAGTGCCTTCCTCAATTATTGTAGAGATGTCCCCAGGCATCTTTGTACCTATCGTAAGTATTACTGTAGACAGTTACTTGAACACTTTGTATGGATACACTGAGTGGCACTTATTTTCTTCCCTCTTTCACAGAGTGCCCAGTACAGATCAAAATCGTCTGCTCTGCCTGCTGCACTAGGCAGTATAAACAAGTTAAAAACATACCAACGGCCCCATGTACAAGACCCCTGAAGAAGAAAATAAGACTTGTTTTTGTTCTCTCTAGAGAACTGCAGTCTAATGTCACCGTAAGAGCTGTACTTGTAGAACAGTTTGAAACAGCATGAAATAGTCAGTACTTGCTCACATACTGCAGTTCAGTTTGGATTTAAACTCAAAAAGATGTAATTTTCAATTTCAGCGTTTCCCACATCCTTGTGACCTGTTAGTTGTCTTGGTCGTCATCCACAGTAACACACAAAAAGTGGCAGAGATATTTCTTACTCTTTGTGAAGTCCACGGCACGTTGCACTATTTCATGGGGAATTTTTAAAAAAGTAAATCTAAAGCTGAAATGAGTCTCTAGGGCTTTATATAAGGAGGTTGTAAGAAGCCGTCAGTACAGTGGTAACTTTAATTGCAAAACAAAGAAAAATTCTAAGAGAACATAGTAAAATGGATGAACTTTCAGGACTCAATCAAAGAATAGCCTTTGGGGGTTAACTCCGGTTACAGCACTTCGCGCTTGTAACAGGTGTGAGGATTTGTTGAGTGACAGATGAAAGCTCATTTGGACATGAGTGGCTGTTTTCTGGCTTCAGCTGGACTGAACAAGCTTGCATAAGCAGAATTAGGTGGGAAAAGAAAGTATTCTATAGGCAGTGTTACATTTTGTCACTTTAAAAGTGACACAAGCTATTACGCACTTGTATCAATGTCAAATGTCTAAATCTTCTGAAAGCCGAAGCACCAGAGAACATTTTTCATGCAATTTTAGACAACTGGAAAAAAATCAGTTTCTGTTAATGGCATATTTATTTCTAATGATGATCATAGTGCCTTTCTGCATTAGTCATTTGAATTTGCAATGCAACAAAGAAAAACACTTCACTGTACAAATAACTTAATTGGTATATTCTCAATTTTGGAAGCTTAAGTGAGAAACTAATATATTGACATGCATTAAAAATACAGATTATCCCATCAAACACCTTTTTCTTTCCACAAAATCATGCCCTAAATCGCATGAACAGCCTTTGAACGGATTTGATGGGGTTAAGCAGTCAGATGCAGCTACAGTGCTCATTTTGGGACACATCCTATGATGTGATGCTGTGCAGGCGCTCCACCTTCAGCACTGCCCCAACCGTTTCCCCGCTATGCCCTGACATCAACATTGCTGCTTCCTATGATCCTATGACTGAAGGCGACTTGCACATCTTTAACAGTTTGATGTTTAACACTAAAATCTTAGCTATTTCACCCTTTCCCCCTCTCTTTAGCAGCTCCAGAAATTACACACTGCAGAGAAACAAGCGTTTATATAATCCATCCATGGGTGAGCAGAGAAGGCATTTTCCACTTTGACTTCCGTAAGATGAACTCTGAGCTTGGTGCCCTGCCACTATGTTCTGGTGAATTAAACACCAGTCTAGAGGTCAGTGCTGTTCTACTGCCAGCTTTGCAACTGTCCCTTCACAGAATGTTAAGAAAACCACCTCGCCTTATGCTCTTATCAAACCTGTGCAATGCCAAAGCATATGCCTGCTGTTTGAAGGCAGCCCTGAGGTGAGCTGACAGAGCAGACTGGATTGCCACTGCCATCGATTAAAACTAAAACTCGGAGAAAAGGTTCAGGTGTGCACAGGCATTTTAAAGCCTGCCCCGCACCAAACGGTTTTGCAAAGAGAGGAAATACTTGAATGGTGCTTTTAAAGACTTCAGAGCAGCCTCTGCATATGAACACAGTAGAATGGAGAAACACATTCCTACTGTTATGATGTGACTTTATTGCAATCTATAACGCCTCTTTGTTTTAAGAAAATTTGTGAAAACTCGCCTGTTGGAATTATAGCCTGGAGTCCTAAATGGAGGTAACTAAAGAATCTAAGAATCACTCAGGCCCTGACAGCAGGTCTGTGCAGGCGCAGGCACCCCCCCTGCACTCCTCTCTCCGCGATCCGGTGGGATCTATCCTAAGAAAGCTTCCTGACCCAAACCAAACGTGCCACCGCATCTCCCCGTGCACAGCTGCCCATCTATACACTAGGGGTAACTTCCTTGGAAACAGACTTGAGTACCTCGTACTGCTTCTTAAGGGCACGATCCGGCCCACCGAGGTTCCCCCAGGAGCAGAGGCGGGAGGGCCCGGGGCTCAGAGCCGGGGGTGTCCCCTGGCACCGGGGGGTCCCCTGGCACCGGGGCAGCTGTGCCGCCGCGGGCGAGCGGGAGTCGGGTGACCCCAATGGACCAATCCCAGTGCTCCTTCCACGTGCTGAGGCTCTCGGAGCCCCTGTTCTGCCGGAAGGGGCGTTGGGGTTCTTCGTCCTTGTCACCGTCTCTCTCGGCACTGCTGGGGCTCCCCCCTTCCCTCTGCACACCGCAGAGCAGCTGTGTGACACGAGTTGACTTCTCTGCTGGGTGAGACCAGCACACCTCCTTTTCTGATTTTTTATTTTTGGTGGGTTTTTTGTTTTCTGACTATTATTGGGACTCTGGGCTTGGGTGCTCCCGTCTGCTGCCAAGTCCAGTCTGGGCCTTTTTTTTTTTTTTTTTTCCGGGGCTTTTTTTTTTTTTTTTCCCCCTGCTCAGGACCTTGTTGTCATCCAGAAGGCATGGGTCCCATATTAACATACTCTCTTCCGTCTTTGAGCATATTTGCATACTTGTATAACATCTGTATAGAGTTTGACATCTGCATTGTTATTGGTTTTGTTGTTGTTGTTAAACTGGTTCAAGGGGTTTTTTAACCTCAAAGTCTCCCTCTCTGGTTCCCGTATTATCCTCCCCTGGAAGGGTGGGGGGAAATCACAGAGACGGTCTGTCAAACTTTAGTGGCTGACCCAGCCTTGAACTTTAACAGTCACACTCTTTAGATTCCTGCTATAGAAGCAAGGATCTCCTTCTTGATCTGAAACTGCAAAAATACAAAATGTTGAAAAAAAAATTTAACCTTATCTCTTAATACTTTAATGAGAGCAAATATACGATGGCATCTCACACTAGTGTTCAAACAACTGTGCTCACGGACAAGTATTTTAAGCCCTGTCTGTCTCTACATGCTTCAGAAAGATTCTAGTGGCCTCAAATCTGAAAGGTCTGAAGGAAACTGAAAAAGCTTTATTGTCTTTATTACATTCTTTTCAGATTTTAACAGCAGAAAAGTGCAAGTCAGAATGAATCTTATCTTCGGCACAAGGTCAGCAATCAATTTCTACTGCACGATTTTTACTCCTGGTAAGCAACAGCATGTCTTCTAGTAAGAATCTAATGTGACTAAGTATCTGTCAGTAATGGAAAAGCCCAGTGGTTCAAACTTCTAATACCTGAATTATTTAAAAAGTTGCGCTTTTACTTTTGATTTATACCTTTGCTTACAGTTGCAACACTTAATGAGAAGTACATATGCCCATGGGGATTCATCCAGCTTTCTGAAGAGGACATACCCTTCTCAGTTCATGCTGTTTCTCTAGTAAGCAGAACTCTTAGCTTCCAAGCCCTCAGTGGGTGTGTAGAGATACACAGCTTCACATTACATGTAACTCTCATGAAAAATGCTGATTACGCGTGGAAAAGCAGGACCGTACTTCTCTGATGAAGGTGGCTATTCCTCCTGTCCCTCAGTATTACACTGAAAGAGCCAACTATGTGATGAGGGCAAAGAATCACTAGTGCTCTGAGAGCAACATCAGAAAGGAAGGCTTCCAACATTCACGAGTAAGGAGGAATGTTTCAAAATTAGTATAAAGGATGATCTATTTTTAGAGAAATAAAATCTGTTTGGGATGCATTTAAATGTTTCATGCATTGAATTAGCAATAGGAAGCACATGAGTTATTTCTACCTTTCAAAAGACTTTTTATCTGTGGCATGGTACTTTGTGCAACTCAATGCTGCATATACAACTGATTCAAAATTCAGAAGTAGACTATACAAAATGTGTTATATGAAATAACTGAAGTGATCTAATACTAATACACAAGAGGATGACTAAAGTACATGTAAAATTATCTATAAATAGTTGTTCTGGGCTGAACAGAAAGCAAATGTTAGCATAAACCAATGAAAGAGATGGTAAGTTGCTTAACTTGGCCCTGAATTATTAGACACAAAGAGTCTGAAAGTTAAAAAACAAAACATTACTAAAACCACAAGTTTGCGCAGAATGTCACAGATTTCTATGTAAAAGAGGCAAGAAGGACTTGATCATTTTGTACCTAAAATAAATTTGAATAAAACAATGGTTTTATTGAGCCACTGCTAGTTATCAAGTGTTAAAACTCTGGAAAAGAAAAGCAAACAAAATGAAGGGTGGCAGAGTGATACTTTACAAAGACAGGAAAACCCAACGTTTATTTATGTCACAAATATCTAAACATTAAGACAACCAGCGGTATTAGCTGAAACTGGGGATCACTGGGAATACAAGCATTAGTTTCTTTCCCGGAACTCTTTCATAATTTGTTTTGGGGACAAATACCCGCTCTGCAGTTTTGAAGATTGCACGAGGCTGCTTCAAAAGATCCGAGAGCCTTGCAAACTGACAGAACTACAGCAGGCATCACGCACTAATTTACATTTTAAAGGCTATAAGACCTTTACCTTTTGGGGACCTCAGTTTGAGATAAGAATTTAAATTTTAAGAATTCATACAGCACATCAATAATGACTGCTTGTAGTCTGTTAATCAAGTTAGAATGCAGCTGTTCATCATTTAGTACAAAGCCCCACATGCTTTCAAAAGCCAATCCAAGATAGCTCTGAAAAAGCCTGAAGAAACTTCACAAAACCAAAGAGACGGTACTTTGTAGAAGCAGTAGGGCAAGAGACGTTTCTAAATCTAGAGAGAAGTATTGTTTTCGTTTGTGTATCATCTGTTTACAAAAAATTACGATAAAACAATGCATGTCTCCCTCTACAATACCCTACGCTTCTTAGCAAGAATTTTGCTAACACTTCTACAAATGCAAAATTTAAGGTTAATATGACTTACTCTCACCAGTATTTAAGAATCACAGATTAAAATAACCAGGAACTAAGTGATCTTACCTAAAAATAAAATCCCATAGCAAATTAGATTTTAGTGGGAGAAAGAATCCCCCTCCTGCTTGCAGAACTTGGGCACCAGCATAGCGTGCTTACTGCCTCTGAAGTCAGAGGATCTGATGGAGCTTCATTCTGCCCGAAACCAAGGATTAAGGACCTTGCTTCTGTAATGGATTTGCTGGGAACACGTCCACTTCTTAACTAACAGAGTTACACAGAGAGAAGTGGGAGTTATTCTACCGATGAATGAAAAGAATACAGAGAAATAGGGAAGAAATGTTCCGTGAAAAAAACCCAGCCTAATTCAGTTTTTGTTAAACTGGAAAGACTGCAAGAGTCAGGATAGTGTGAACTTCTATCTGATCATGAACAAGCCACGGCTGCCACTGAAACATCAGCTTAAATATGGTAGGTCATAACTGACCCAGCTATTCCAGAGCCCTAGTTTTATGGATGTCAGCCAAAATCCATCACATTTTCTGTGTTGCCTCATATAATAAGATATTGCTTCATCTATGAATATTGTCATTTATGTCTTCCAGGTTGTACTTTGATGGAGTGCTTTTATATGATAAACACTCAAGAACAGTTCTATACAGAACAATTTCAAAATATATCTAAGAATTAATTTTACAGTCCAGCATTTATAATGGAGCAATTTGGTTTTAAGGGAAACTAGCAGGAAAAATATGTCAGTACTGGACTTAAGAGACTTACAGAAATGTGGTCTGTAGCATGACTTATCACAAGAAGCTGTATTTGAAAAATGTAATAGATACCCCTAGCCATGGTCACAAAAGCATTCAGTAGTTTGTTATGATATTACAAAGAGTAACATTCAGTTTAAGTTTGAGGTAATCTTGCTGAGGACTGGATTTTTTTCAGCCTCTTGCTGAGGACTAGATTTTTTTAATCACTTGTCACTTCTTTGCTTTTCTAGTACCTACAAATATATTCCATATGTAGTGATTCTCACATTTCAGGCACACAGGTGTATTCAACAACTATTTGTAGCTAAAATTTGTATAACCAGTAATTTTGATAAAAATTTTGATACAGAAAGAATATTGCATTTAGTAAGAACAAGCAATGCACAAGTTTTTCCAACTGTGTACCTTCCTCACTGTGTAACTTTTACAATCCTTTATTAATATAACTGATTTTAATCCTTAAGTATTTCATTACTAAAAAAAAAGACTGTTTACCCTTTGGCCAAATGAAATATAATCCAGAAGTAGTTCATGACAAATCAAGTCTGTGGGAGTAAGCCAAGCAACAAAACAATTTACACGGGTACATAAAGGTGAAGATTTCCTGGTCAGCTACAGAAGTAAAATATACTAATCCATGTAATTCTAATGCATACACAGTCCAGCAATTAGTGGTGTCATTTAGTGTATATTCTGGGAAAAAAACCCCAACAAATTCCTAGCATAGCTGTGGGAAAGGAACCAGCTCCCTGCACTGAGGCACTGGCGGTGATGGGCTGCACAGCTCAGCGAAGCCTACAAAGACAGTGCTTCAAGAGCAGGAGCATGACCTTCAGGCAACCTACCTTCTGCAGCAAGTGTTCAAGTGAGAAGTTGAAATTAAAACATTTCTTGAAGGCTAATATCTTAAGATGGAGACATTAAATACTGTTTCTCACAGAACTTAAAATCAGGGGAAAAATCTAAGTATTCTGAGATTAATACTAATGTGAAGACAAAATACCAGCTGGAAGAATACATTCTACTGCTTTTAAAAAATTATGTGCTCGTAATAGCCCATCTTCCAATCTGTTCTAATATCCTGCAGTAAATTTGGTCAAGATAAACTTATACTGGGGAACTGCAGAAACTGGTGATGAAGGAGAGGAAAGAGATCTTAAAGTGCACTAGTCAGTCCTTTTTTTTTTAGTTCTCACTCTAGCAAAGAGGAACTGTTAGTCAAAACTGAGAACCTACTGAGAAATGACTGTAACTTAGTCATTTGGAAAAGCAAGCTATATGATTGATGGAATGTAAGCCTTTGAAGAGGTTTAGATAACCAAGGATTGAAAAAAAAACCAACAAAACACAAAACCCAACCAAACAAAAAAAATAACCAGCTTGAAAATTTTCCTTTTGTACTGTAAGCTTCTGGAACATGTCTCATGTTGTGCACACAGCAGAAATTGAGCACCATTCCCTTTTAGGACCTACACATGGATGAAACTGAGGACATGATGCAGGCTGGAGTCAGGCTAACAGTTTGACCTCCTTCAAACCTATAGCTCAAAAGAAAACTCACTTGTTACAACCAGAAAGAAACTGAGTGAATGGGCAACAACGGTTGGCTATGTTTTTACATCTGCTAAATTTAAATGGTCATGGAGACAAGGGCTCCTGTGCTAACAAAGCTAAACTCCTTATGTCCTGGAAGTAGGACAAGTCATTTAAACAACTCTTGTTTTGGCATTTTAACCACTGGTAAAAATAGCTTTGCTCTGGTCTTGTAGGTAATTAACCTAAATGTGTATGGGCAGAGGTGGCAAGAGAAGGTCTAAAGCTGCCTAACTTCTGCTAATTGTAACCTGGTTTAAAATTTATTTATATTTCACTAATTTGTCAGTCAGCCTTCAAATAGGAAGGTGTTAATACTCGCTATGCTAGATGGAGACATGCTGTTTGTGAAATTTTATGTCTAAAGCTAGATTAGTCTTTCTTCTATGTCCAAAGTACACTATTAGGATCTTTGTTACAGGAAAAAACCCCAAAGTACTGCTGCAGCTTCCTCCCCACACACATTGATGTTCCTGACTTTCCTATCACACTGCTGTATTCCATTCACTGCAGCTGACTGTCACTGTCCACTGACAAAACAACCAGACTGCAGGACCCCTGAAAAGAAAGTTGTTCTGTAAGTGCACTATATAATTTCGTCTCTCAATTATTGGAGACCAGGTGCATGAGCCTCACTCAGGTCAATGCAACTTTTCTGATATATGAACATTTATGACTACTTGTGGTACTACTTAAAAGCACATTTTATGAGAGAGTGTTTCATATCTGAAAGAAGAGCAGTGACTTTACTTACCCTGGACTTGAGGGAACCTTCCCAATTTTCATCCACATACTTCTAGGACAGCTCCTGCATAAAGCTGCAACAATGAACAGAAGCTGTTAATGACACAAAAATACCTACATCACTAGTTTACTTATGGTGTGTTACTTGTTCAACTATTTTTTAGGACACAAATAAGATCCTAAACAGAATCACACTTCTAGACCTGTGTCTGATTTATGCAACACCTGACTGTTCACTCAAGATACGTGATAACTTTTATTCATTATATTAAAAATGTAAAAACAGGGAAAAAAAAAGATAATCATTTGAGACATACTGTTGCTGGAAGTATATTAGCTTCATTTTTTAAAAAAATGCTGTCAGACATGTTACACCAGGGATTACGGACTAGTAACAGGAAAACTTTATTTCTTCCTGCCCAAGATGCTAAGAAAGTCTCATTAAGCGAAACTTTAGTTTCCGTTTTAAACCTAACTTGGACAATGAAATAATTTTCTCATTTGGGCTAACTCTCAGGGGCTCCCTGTCGGGAACGCTAATTGCAGGGAGAGGACAGGTGCCATTGCCAGGCCGCGGCTGAAGGCATGGGCATGGGCTGGGCTCGATGCTTGCACCTCCCTGTCAAGTCACTTCTGTCAGCTACGCACGACACTCGGATTGAATGGTCAGAAAGTATAACTTTATTTCAATGTTATGAACAGGTAAATAAAAAAGCCCCTACTGATCTTGTATACTGTCAGGTATTTAAACTTTTATTTTGGCAATGTGCGATTGACTCTATAGTTTGCTGTACCTTAAATATAAATTGACAGACTTCACAGTATGAAGTTCTGTTTTAGTATCCAGAGAAGTCAGGCATTTTAATCTTATACACAGTTGTCAATACTGGATAACAAATCACATCCTTCTAGCCCTGAAACCCCACTGACTATTGAAAAGCTGGCAGAAAAATCTTCAGTTAAACAATTTTAATTCAATTAATTACCTTCCATAGTAATAATAAAGACCTCTGCTTTCGTTTTCTTTCAGACAGTATTTTCATGACAAATGTGCAAGTCAGGACATGGAAAAATAACACCTTACGAAAGTGAAGTAAATTCACATTTCACTTAAAATATGAGTAATTAAAAATAAGCTTTCACTATGAAATTTAATGAATATTAACCCCTCTGAAAAAGGAGTGACAAGTCATAAAAGCAAACCACGATAGGATAAAAATCTGAAAGAATTTTATTTACACTTCATCACCTCTCTATGCAGGCATTACAGACAGCCAGGAATACATCTTCATTTCAGAATTTGAGTCTTCTGAGTTCAGTTCTAACTCGGTATCTGCCTAAATACTATGAAGTAGAGCATGAGAAATAACCTAATCATTTGGAATTTGAGTCTTCTGAGTTCAGTTCTAACTCAGTCTCTGCCTAAATACTATGAAGTAGAGCATGAGGAATAACCTAATCATTTACAGAGAAATGACAACTTCTTTCCTGATGTGAATTAATCAGTAATCATTACTTCCACAGGAAACAGAACTAAAACCATTGCATTATCAGAACAGCATCTCGGAAATTTGCTTAATTACATTACATTTTCAACTAGATGTTAGGTTTAAGATAAAAACTTAGACTTGACTGTTAAAACCCAGAACTGCTATGAAAGAATACTCGAGAGATCAAAACAACTAGATTTTTAAAAGCTTCCTTTTCCCTGCCAAATAAAGATTTTAATTAAAAAAGACACTGATAAACCGCTCAGATACTAGGTTGTATAATTAAAGTTCCTCTGGACTTAAAATACGAAATAACTAAAAAGACTGAGGAAATAGGGAACAGTGAGATTATAAACTTGGGTTGCCTCCTCTCTATCCATTTTTGTTTAAGGAACATTCAACAACAATACCAGCAATCCTAGTTTAAGGTATTAGCACGCACGCTTACTAATACACTGAACAGTTACCCTGGTTCTCCGATACTGACACTTACCTGCATGGTTCTATCAAGAAATCAGTACAAAGTAGACAAAGGAATAAATAGCCTTTTTCTATCTAGTTAACTAATTATTTTACATACGTGTTTAAAGAAATAAGTAGGCCCAAAGAGTAAAGTAGAGCATTTTTCAACTTTTATTACTACAAATAATTCTTAGAATTTATTATTATGGAACAAGATCACTGCAGGAATCTAAACTATGTAAGATATCTTGTAGCTACAAACTACTTTTAGTTTGTAACTCCTAGTCAATATTTAACAGAAGTGAAATTTAACAAAGAAAACAGCTCCATCACTGATGACTGTATTTTGAGCTTATAACTCTGTAGTAATTGAAGCCCAACTGTGCCGGTACAGAAAAGTTCACATTCACGCTGGGACCAACAGCTGCTCTCTAGATGGCTAGACAAGAAAAAAAAGAAAAATCAATTGGCTTCATTTATAACCCTAAACAAAGGTGTCTTCTGCAAGAAACCTAGGTTTATTTGCATCACTTAGCCACAACAGAAGCGTACTTGTCCCTATCTACTGCTGCCGCTGTCTCTCCATGTCCAGAGCAGATGTCCTCGAAACTTCCTCGTGAAGGCATTTACTGTGCTCAAGCGTTACTAAGAACGACACGTATTACTCAGCGTAGAGGCACACAAACATGACGAGTCAGTTCATTACACAATGCTTAACTCATACGTTAGTTCATTTTAAAATAATGCTTCACTTGTTTTAGTGTTCATGAAAATGAGTTCAGTACCACAAGCAATGAAATAAAGACTCTCTGAACTATTGCTAGTGTCCATTTTAACGTCGAAAACACACGCTGTTATCATTTCCAGGCTGATTCATGTCTGCATCTATAAAAATAACTTCGCTTTTGAAAAAATATTCTATTAGTATGCTTTCTAAGGCCATTGTGACAAAAACTTTGCCATCATCTGAGTTAAATTTCATTCAGGAGCTTTTTGTAAGCACCTGAAGGTCTTCTAATAGTTCATGGTCATGTAAGGAAGATGAGTCTTCAAAATTGAGAGGAGGAAAACCACACAATTGGTCGTGTCTGTTTTAATGATGAAGGACAGTGGTGATTATAGCAGAATAAACCACCTTTTACATAAGAATAGTGTTAGATAATTATTTTTACAATAAATATTTTAATCCCAGCCATTAAAACCAAAGAACCTTAACTCAGGTGAAAGGAAACATTTCATCTGTTAATAGGAAGGGAACTGAAGTAATTCCTACAACACAAAATTCCAGCGGTGCTTCATTTACAAATAGATACAGTATTGTTACCACAATTACTCATGCTGAGAACTCCAGAAGAAAAACTACCTTGCTGCTATGTAACTGGTAACGGTCACACACGAACGGGAATTCTGATCAACCTGAACTGAAAAAGACACTTAACACAGACTGTTCCTTGATCATAATAAGATGCTGTTAAAGCAAAGGTGACCAAAAATAAGTTTTGTAAAATAATTCTCCCTAATTTTACTTCTATAGCACCAGTTTGCACACTGATTTCTTCTGGCTGCTGCCTAAGCCTGACCCTGCACAGGTTACGGTGTGTCCCTCAGAACGTGCTTGTCCAGCGGTTTGCACTCAGCTGAAAACACTGAATTAGAGGACCAGCACTTGTTAAAGCAGGCACTGACACAGGCTGCTAAGGTAAAGCCACGCAACAGGAAACAGCTGTCTTATAGGATCTGCATTCCCTCTGATACTTGCACGGTTTCCTCTCCTAATATCAAACAGTTTAAGAAATAAAGTTAAGCCCTGAGAACAAGCAGTAAAACACAACTTGGGACTACTGCTAAAACTCTGTATTTTTCACTTGCCTCAGGTGCAAGACAATCTTCCACTAAATAATTACCAACAACTAATCTCTTTCCAATGCAAACAATTTTTGTTTTTATGAAATTCACTGCAATTTTGATTTCGTATTACTATGTAAGCAGATCTGCCAAAGAAACAAAAACCCCACTTGTTCTACACTTTAAGGTCAGTTAAAAACCAGTTTCCTAAACTCTTATACCTACCAATGCATCTGTTGCTTTTACTAGAAAGCTAGATTAAAGGAACATATGCTGACATATATGCCATAAAATATTTTATCTTCTGTGGGGGAAAGTCTTCCCCTTCCCTTGAGACAGTAAATGAGCAGGAATCTGTGGGTGACAGAGAGCCCTCAGAAAGCCTCCGGGCCAGGAACATTATGAATTACTGTTCTGTACTGCAGAAAGCCAGGAAAGCCATTGCTACACACACACATCATTCAGATCTGATGTCATCAGTAAATCTAGCAACAAAGAAACTGCTCCCATTCACTACTCATTGCCCTGTGAAGGGAGATGCCCAACTCTAAATATGAGTTTGAAAACAAAGAGTCAAATAGTCAAAAGCCAGCTTCTGAATTACTGCTAGTCCTGTGGTTAGTGCTATGTATTACAGGCAAATTCCTCTGAACAAAGCTGAAGCATGATCTAAACCCTCATTTATTTGCAGGGAAGGAAATTCCAACTGAATATAAGGGTGAAAAAAAAAGTCAGAGTGAGGGTGTTTAAGCACTGAAATAATTTACTAAGAAAGGCTGTAAAACTACTGTCCTTGGAGATCATCAGAACTTTGAGTTGTGCTTTCAGGAGGAGATTCAACTTTTTTATTCTATTTGCATAACATAGTTAGGCATTACTACTACAATCTTCAGCACAGAGAAAATGTGGTGTCCATGGAAGTGTTTTATTTCTGGTGTTAAACAATTTCCTCCTTGCAGTATTATATAAATATTTTGGCTCTTTAAATCCAACAACCACCAAAAGGCTCCAAAACAACTTCTCCTAGAAGAGTATTTTTTGTTAGCTTTGCTCTCTGAAACGGTTTGGTGTAAGGTCACGGGAGCAAGAAACGTGGCATAAGGGGGAGAGAGAAAACACAAAAGCTGAGCAACCATCAGCTCGGTGCCTCTGGAGTTGCCGCACAGAGCAGGTGTGTGAACATCCAATTTACCTGAGGGGGCTGGGAGGCAGAGCAGAACAGCGGAGAAGAGTGGTGGAAAAAAAGACTTTCTCAGTTAGAGAGAACACAGTCATTTCAATTCCCCAACTTCCCTATTGCTATTCCCAATAAAATTATTCCTCTGGGAACTGTATGGGACACTTTTTAGTTAAAAGCAGACTTCAAAGGGAGACGCGTTAGCCTTAATTACAGAGTCTGATTATTTACTTCAGTGTTAAATACAGTATGCTGTCATTGAATTATGCTATTTTTAACAGTCACACTTGGTAAAAAAAGTGTGAATCATTTTTATGTAGCATTAGAAATAAGGCATACAGCTATGTAAAAGCACAATTTATTTCTACATAGCAGATAAAGGATTTTACAAAATACATCAAAGGACAGAAAAAGCTTGGGTTTCTGAGAAATAGCTACAAGTAAACTAAAATTTTAATTCATTTATACAAGTATTGATATGACTTACACTTATCTTACACCACTAAGATGCCAATGAATTCTAAGCAGTTCTCTATTTTTACCCAGTGAGCTAAAAACCAAGAGATGAGACTGCTTCATTGGAACTATTCATATAAAAGGCCTCTGGCAGAACAAGCAAGCAGCCAACAGTAATTTTTGAGTGCAGCACTTTAATTAGTGGCATGAAAAAAAACCAAACAACAAACCACCTGAAAAATGAAACTAAATTGGGTCACACAAGAGTAGCCTAAAGCATTAAAAGCATTTCAAGTTATTCTCGTTTCAGTAATTACTTTGATTTTTGTAAACTATTTTGAGTTTTAAAAAGTCTGAACAAGAATATTTTATTTCTCCTTGTAATTCATAACAGCACATTTAAATGGTCTGTACATGTAAAAGGGTGGAGTTTTAAGAAAGCTTTCTAATTTGATTTTTTATTGTCAGTAGCACATAGTCACAAATATAGTAGACATGCTTGTTTCTAATATTACACAAAATATTTATTTAATTTCCAGGAGGAGTATAACACCATCTGCATCCACAGAATTGGTTTTAAGTCATGGTCAAACTGCATCATAAGTAGAATGTAACAATTATCCATTAGGATTAAAATAAACCCTTCTAAGGTACAGTTTCCGTGTACCTGCTCATCTCCTACCCTATGAGGTTTGAAGGCCTGAGTGACTGTTGTGTTGGGAGCGACAGGCAAGGCAGACTACAGAAAAACAGATTTGTGTAGGCGTATTTTTTACTTTTCCGTGAAATTAAGAGTCATCTTTTCTTCAGAACAGACCAGGCTGAACATTAGCAGCTACTTATTCCACGGGCTAAAGAGGTACAATTCACTCTTCTTTTGTGTGTCACCCCTCGCCTGTGTGTTTTTCACCCACAAAAACATCTCGTAAGCTGTGCAATACGTGCAGGAGCTGGTGGCTGACATGCCAGAAGGGGTCAGGGCCCAAGGTTCGTTTTCAACAGACTCCATCTCTGGGGTTTTGCAGTGTTGAAACAGGCTGAATCACGCACGTCCTAAAATGACTTCTCACAACTTCAAGCACCAAGGGCTTACACTAAAAACAACCTCAGCTTGATGCAGTGCAAACAGGGTGTGATCTTCCTGCAGGAATGTCCAAGTGCCCTGTTAAGAACAGCACCAGGTACAGTGTCACTGTGGAACAGGTTTGCAAGGTCCTGAGATGCCATGTTTGGATCAACCAAACTGCAGGGAAGAAGACATGCCATGGCCAGTGGAAATCCAGGCCAGAACTCTAGGAAAGGTTCCTCTGCTGTGCTTTGGCTTTTCTCCCCATTTTCTAGAGTGTTTTAGAGTGCATTATTAGGATTTTCTCCCTAGTTGACTCAGTTGTCAGCATTTTTCATAATGCTGAGAAAACACAATGCTTACGAAAGGTCACTAAATACCAGCGGTTTCTAAATCTCATCCATTCTGTTTCCTACAGCTAACGGGGTTATGTCCATAGACTTGCATTAACTTGCAAACATCAGTCATAAATACTGAAAATCATTTTAGGTTCAGGTAGGATGTAGAATGGGGATCTGAATATAAAGCAACCTTAATATGGGCTTTAAGATTTTTTGGAAAAACTAATAGCCAAAGTTTAAGCTGCCCACATTTACTTCAGGTAAGTATTTTGCAATACTTTCATGTCAAAATGAAATGAAACTTTTAGATTTACTGATGTGGGAAGAATGTCAAGTTGGAAACCTCCCCTCTTAAAGCACAATAACCCATTTCAATTTCTAAAATACATGAGTCATTTATATTGTTACATCTAGTACAAGTCTGGTGAAAAATAATCCTAAACTTCTCATTACCTTAGCAATGCAGAGGCCAGGTATTCCAATGAATTATTAAACCATGCTTTGACAGCTTACCATGTTTTGACAACCTTGAATACGTGCACAAGTAAGTTGCTAAAAATCTCAGGATTTTAGATGGTTTTGCTCAAACTTGTGCAGTGGAGCAGTTACTGTCCATCTCTGTATAATTTAAAGGTATGCATATAGACTTCTGTATCATGACATATGCCTTATTTTACAGTAATGAACTATTTCAAAATCGTGTATTATAGGTACCTGCGGTGTTACCCATGAGACCTTGCTGTCTAAACCATCCATTTTCATGTCTCAAGTTTCTGAGCAAGTTTTTTTTATGCCTGATGTGACATTATCTAATTCACCTAACTCCACAACATCACAACATGACAAATAATTGACAACAGATATTTAAAATGCTGAAGTTCAACACATTTTAGTGAGCAAAATATATTTCAGAATACTGTTTAGAAATACCATTGACTTTTAAGGATTTGTAGCTATCCTGCACAGTGCAACTGTGAAATTTAATGTATTGCAAATTTCATCACAGAGTTGATGCTTAAAATCAGTTTGGATTTTGTGATGCATATATTGCTGAGATAAACCTAAGACTATAATATACAATTAATGGAATATGCTTATAGCTATGTCTGAAATGATCAGACAGCTTAAGAGAAGCTGCAGATGGAGTGCAGCTATTTTCAGCTGCTGCAAAATATGGACCATCTCTCCTGCTACTACAATTTCACGCACAGTTAGCTTCACCTCCACTTCATCCTTCTACGTTTTACACACCAGCAGCGCTCTGCATCTGACAGACTGAGGCGTAAGACTTGCAGCTGTCTAAAACAACACTATTTAAGTTAGCTTCTGAATTAGTCTGAAAATGAATACAATTCCTTTTCATTTTACCCACAGTACAATTATGAAGTAATTAAAATATCTCACTGGACAGGTGTCAGCAGACGTTAAGAGCAAGACGAACAATGGGTAAAAAAAGCACCTCCCAGCTATTTTCCGCAACGTCAGTTCACAGAACACTGGACCAATAACGAGACCAGGACATCTGTCAAGGATATGAAACACATGAAATCTGTATACATCACCTTTGAGATTGCACTGATGCTATTCAACACAAAGTATTTATAGGACTGGGCATATTTCGCAGATTATTTGTGAAAAGTAACTACGATACGTAAAAATTCTCAGATACACATGCTATACCCTTACCTTTAATTCTCAACTCTCATTTAAAACTTGGGTACAAATCATGCAGTAAACTAAGTTTTCCTTTCTCTAACACTTGCCACATAGTTATAAGAATTAACTTAAAATCCTGAAGTCGGTGCTCTAATTCTAACAGTTTGCAAGTCTGTTTGTAGCACACACTACCAACACGCTGCGTCACGGGACAGGAACAAATATTTGCTCACATAAAGAACAAGCCAGGTCACGGACTGGAATCATGGTTCAGGAAAAGATTCAGGTACTTCGAGGACGTTCAAGCATGTAGTGACGGCTTTAGCAAAACCCAGAGCACCACTGCCCCAGAACTCAGCAACACATAACGTTGCTCATCAGCAAGTCAGGCTATCTTACATCTAGATACAGATTTGTAGGGTAAGGCTTTTCAGAAGGCAGGAAAACAATTTTTGAGATTTTTAACACCCATTCGCTCTTGACTGTCGAATTTTCATTAGAAAGATCTCTACGGTAACCAGAAAAACTAAGCAAAAGGAAAAAAAAAAACCAGCAAAAAGCGGCATTCGGTTTTCCTACTTGGCACACATTTCATGAAAACACTACCTTAGCAAGAAGGTACTATAAATTAGATTGTTAATTTTTATGTAGGAGTAAAACCTTAAGCTCAATTACAGACACCTGTTACAACCAGTGCTATGTTAAAATACAAGCCAATCCAAAATGTCCTGATTCTGACCACAATCTGTTAAGACAGCATTCATGGTCAGTTTTCTCAACACTATTTTTCCACTTGCTAGTCTTCAAGTGTATTTGCTCTGTACAAGTTTAAAAAAAATTCCAAGTAGTGGCAACAGAATAAAAAGATTTCCACCTTCCCAAACGGCATTCAAAGGAATATTAGAAACAATAGTATAATTTAGCACTCAACTGTATAAGTGCAAGGTTAGAACAATGTGATATTTCTATTCACACATGCGGTACGGAAAGCCTGCACTCAAACCTGGGGATGGAGATGCATGAAAACGGTACCATAATCACTCCTATAATTCAGGCCGATACTTAACACACTACCTCCAAATCTCAAGTACCATTTGTATTAAATTTCTTCCAGAATGTCACAGAAGTAAGAAAAGATAAAATAATAATCAAGATATACATTGAATTGTGCTATTGCTGCAAATTGCTCACATTTACTATAAAGCACGAGCAGAAAATGAAACCGGGTAAACCAACACAAATTGATTTAAAACCAACCTATAATAATACATAAACTCTTGGTTCCTACGAATATACAACAAATTATGCTTCACTGTGAAGAGATTTGTCAAACAACCTTGAGAACCCATCCAGTGCTGTGCTTTTTGTTCTGCTACATTCACCACAACTAAAACAGAAGAAGTTTTGAGACTAAAAATATTTTCAATGTAAAGCATTGACCACAAAATGGCATTCTGATTAGTCTTACACAAGAAGTGTGATTATCAGCATGATGAAATCTAGGTCTGATTCAGGATAGTAAGACAAATATCCATTGATTTAAATCCTGTTGCTTGATCAAACCTTTATTAATGCATTGTTTACAATACAAACTAAGTTACACCCTTGAGTAAATTACTGATAAACTGATCCAGAATGTTTTTCCTCAGAAGTCCCATCCACACAAATGCAACCTAACTCCTCTAGTTTATTTTCCCGACAAATGACAACACAAATTATCCTGGTCCACAACTTCTTGTGCTGTATCTTATGCAAGCTGATGCAAAACTGTACAAATATTACCCAAACAAATAAAAGCATCCGCTCCTGAAGTGAGGACAGAAAGCCTTGCTGCTGCCACAGCTGTATCTGATCTGTGGTACACAGACACAGATCAGATGAGATCCTTTCCTATGTCTTCATTCCCCTTTGGTATATCTCATTAGATTTTATTTCTGTAATTTTCTAAATTACAACATATTTGAAAGCATGTACTCTTCTCAAGAGTAAAAATTCTCCCTTGCTGATGTGCTTTAAGCAAGATAGATATTTACTTATTACAGATAAAGGAAAGGTTTTGCCTTAGTCTGACAGACGCACAGCATGTGCTCTGAGCAAGATTATTCCCAGGATTTCGAGCTATTCTGACTGCTGCAAAATGGAGTTAAGCAGTCCTGCTTCAATCAGGTTCAGGCCACGTGAGGAGCAGACCTGAGGGAGGGTGCACCACCCTTTTGTCCTCGGGAATGAACTGAACCACGGAAAACTGAACCACTGAACCTCTAAGGGTCAACGACCAAGCAACAGCTGTGATCAAGAACAACAGCCTCCTTATCCGCTTCCTTTTTCCCTCTTCAAATCCCATCCCTCTTTCAATTTAAAGAAGCTGGACGTATCTCCCATCAGTCACTTCAAACTAGAGAACAACTATCACAGAACCAAAGGTTCCTCTGCTCATACAGGGATGTTATTTTAGAGTAGTATGGCAAGTCTGCAAATCTAGGCTCTGTGTATACTAGACTGTCAAGAAACATTGCATTTTCCTCTTGAAATTATAATCCATACTCTTGTATATTTTTAAAATTAAAAATATCATAAACGTAACATAATGTGTTAAATTATCCCACAAAGGATTTGGTCCAAAACCCACCTTCCTGGTTTCCAGCTGAGCTTCCTCCTGGCAGCACTGCCTGCAGAACGGATCCAGCTGATTCAGACTGAACTGCCCAAGAAGGTTGCAAGAACTGCACAGTAAGTTACTGGAGAAGCCCAGCTCTCGGCATGCTTCTGATGACAACTGTGCTCCAGACACACTTACCTGAAAATCAATGCAATGTTATACTTTAATGTCAAATCAGTTGTTTAAAAAAGGAAGATTGTAAATGGTTTCATGATCAGGAAGAACAACTAAATCTCCTGTGACTCTTAGAGCCTAATATACAAAAGTGCAAAACACCATGGTCTTAAATAACAGCGAATTCTAGACACTCATCAAATGCATATTTCAAGGGATCAGACCTGCAAACATTTACTTTTATACACACTTCCAACAACTCTACTATTTTCCTATTTCTAGCTCCAAATTAACATAAAAAACCCTAAGCATAATGAATCAGCTGAAACACACATGGCCAGAGCTCTCTAAAGTCTGCTCTTTCAAAAAATTTCACTAAATTTCCTATCACTGAAAACACACTCGGAAAATAAGTACAATAGCTAACCTTGGGAATAACACAACCAGGGAGCGATGAAACAGATCAAAATGCTCAAGAAAGCATACAAGTAGGATTTTAAATTCATGTTTGCATTCATGTTAGAGGAAAACTGCACACTAAAACTGGAAGTGTAGGTGAAAACCGCAATTCCGATTTACTAGTAATACATTAATATAGGCAACTCAATTAGATGGCTTCTATGTATAACACCAGCTCTTTTTCTAACAATTTATCAAGTATCCCACAGCTTAAATAATATTTGGGTTTTTTCCCTATTCCCCCCTCTCCACACCGGGATTTTTCACACCCTAGCTTAAAACTCTTCCTTCCAGCTGTGTTTGGAGGGGAAGAATCAGGACGCAAGACAGGAAGTGAGAGTGGAAATTAAGAAAGCAGAGAGAAGAGACAGTTTTCCCAGATGGTTCTCAGCCTAGAGGAAAGATCTCGGGCAAAACACACAACAAAACAATCAGTAATCATCTCTGTGTTCAGAGAGAATGAGATGAGATGATGCAACTGGACTGGATGGTAACAGACTAAGAGTCAGAAGAATTATGCTAGGCCAAACAGAAAAATACAGAAGAAAAACTAAGTATGTACTTAAGCAAATCAGACTTCTCCCCACATTAGCCCGTCATTTAATATATACAGCACACCCAAGTAAGGCAGAGACAAAGCCCATTTCCTCCCCTGATGTGGCCAACCCACAGCCAAAGGAAAGACGTCCCCGATGTGACAGAGAGGAAATGTCGTGGAGGAGGAACTGGTAGAAGGTCTTAGGTGCTTCATTATTCTGTTTCTCTGTAACTGCTAAAAACGTTGAACCATGAACAAAAAAGTGTAATATACAGAAAATTATTTTGAAAGTATAACTCTGTCAGGCAGAAAGCTATTTTTCTTCTTCCTATGAGATAGCGCTAAAGTAATTTCTATATATGACAGCAGACAGGCAAAAAGGGGACCCTGTTCTATCGGAATCATTTAGAATGTGTTCTTTCTGAGGGATAAGAAATCCAACACCCCCACAGTACCACAGAAAACAAGAAGGGTGCCAAACACTGCCAAAACTACTAATAAGTGTTTTAATTACTGTTCACTTATTAAATTGATAAGGACAGTAACTACACTTTTCTTGCACCTTGCTGCTTATCATCCACCCCTTTTATGCTTTACTGTCATCTTTTCCTCACTTTTGAATCTGTTCACCTGCGAGCAAAAATGGTATTTTGGGTACTGGCATTTTGCTTCACCAGCAACAGTCCTCACATGTGTTCCCAGCAGACCCCTAGAGCATCTGCACACATAAGGTCAATATTTCCCATTTTTTTGGGTGGAACCAATCGAAAAATCCTGTGTGAAAGCAACTAAAGTGTCCATTACAAGTGAGTTCCTCAGTGATGTAGTTCTCGTTACACAGCAAGCTCAAAACATCTTGAGAATAAAACCACAGGGAGGTAGAGGAGAAAAAAAAAGAAAAAGAGGAAAAGCTGGGTCTCTCTAATATTTTTCCTCAATTTTTAGTACTCCCAACTATTGTACTATCCTGAAATAATAACTGTACTAATTATAATAAATGACTCTGTTTAGGATTGGTAAAGAAACTTCACATGTCAGAAGCTAACTTCCCATCACAATAAAATAATTTCTGCCACTTTGACAGTGATGCGCCTCCTTTCAGCAGCGGGCTCTCCTTTAAACCTCTGACTACAAAGGCACGTTGTGCAACTGCTTTGCTTTCATGTTAGATAATTTAATATATTAAAAGGAAATGCAGCATCAATACAACTTGCTTAGGAAGTACTCGTTACTAGAGTGAAACGTTTTATCAAGTCTCTTGTATAAGGTCATGTCTCTGGAGCTCGGGTGGGCCAGAGCTCTAAGGGCACGGGGCGCACTGACACCGAGAAGGGGGACCCGGCCGGAACCCCCCGAGGGAGGGGCAGCCCTCACGGGGACAACCTTCCTCGAGGCAGAAATCGACAGCCTCTTAACTTGTTGCGAAGGATAATCCGGGTCATGAGGTGTACGCTAACACACATATCCCACTAAGAACGGGTGAGGAAACCTCTAAATTTATTTCAAGAGTCGCTCCGGCACCCGCAGCCATCGCCACGTTTCGAGCGAACCGGGCAGACCGGCGCCGAGGCCAGGGACAAGGCGGAGGGGGTTCAGGGTTTAAAACGCGGCTCTCGCCGTCCGGCGGAGCGGAAGCAGCGACAGGAGGGAAGAAGGCAGGAGCACAGAAGAGCCTCCAACAAACAGAGCCAAGGAGGCGGCCGAGGAGCCGGGAGAGGGACGAGGCGCGGGACGACGCCTCGGGGATGGGCAGGGCCCGCGGCCTCCGCCTCCCGCGATGGGACACGTCTCGCTCCCGCCCCACCTCCCCTTACACCCTCTCTTTCTCTCCGGAGATCGCAGCCGCACTTAGCCCGAGCATGAATAAACCGGAGCGGCCTCTCACCGCCTGCAGCCCCACTAGCAAA
>NW_009735624.1:0-43868 GCF_000703405.1 Apaloderma vittatum | reverse complement strand
ATATATAAATATATATTCATAATTGAGATTTAATTATGTAATGGATTGTAAAGAATTTGTTTGGATACTTAAAAATGTCTCTAATAGTATTATAGAGAAGAAATTAATATCTTTGTTTTCTTTTAAAAAACTGACACATTGTTATATCCAAATTCATTTTTACTGAAAAAAAATACTGTACATGTGTAAAATGTTCAGTTGTTATTTGTAAAATAGGGTAGTTCTGTTGTAATTGATATTGGCCAAAATCAATGTTATTCCATATTTTATTTTTTCTATTAAATTAACCTAAATTCCTGTTCTTTTGGTCTGGAAAAAAACATGTTGATAATCTATATGTAAAATATCTTTGTTGAAGGGCACAGGTAGCTTTGTGGTATAGAGCACTTAGATACCGCACACAAGTCATTGGAACAAATTGGGTGGGTAAGGGTATTTAATTTTATTGTGGATTTTATTTTTTTTTCAAGTGATGGAATTTGTGATTGCAGAAATGTCTGGTTTCCATGGAGGACACCTTTTGTGGAGTACTAGTACGGCCATGTCTAAACCCTAGTGGCTAAGAACACTGGCTTTCTCTACCCTGTAAGAGTTTGTGATGAGTCTAATCTCTTGCATGCTTAGGATTAAAAAGTGAAATGCATAACTACCTATTGGCTCAAACAGTTTAGGAAGAAGGTTTCATCTTTGCAACCTTATGTGCACAGTGAGCTACTGATGTCTGTTCACATGCTGATGCTCACATCCAGTCCACTTCAGGTCACAACCCCAGACTGCCACTTGAGAAGTGACAGCAGGCTGTCTGTCCTTGCCAGTAGATGAAGAGGGCTCCATGCAGACTCATCTGTGACTCATGCAGAAGGGTGAGATCCTCCATCAGCATTCACTGAAGCTCTCATTTGTTTCCCACTTAGTCCTACCAGCTGAGTAGAGACCAAAGTCTCAGGAATTCTTATATTCAGATGACGTTTTATGCAGTGTCACTGAGCTGAGGCCAAGTAAAAAGATTCTTGGGGATGGGAGGGGAAGGAAACAAAAAGAAGACACACATTTTTCAGCCTTAAACTTCTCATTGTCACTAATTTGATTTCAAAACAAGGAATTAGGTCATTATTCTCACAATTTCCCTGTCAGTCCTGGGAGCAAGCACGTGTGGGATGGCACACTCTTAGCAGTAGTTTGGTAAGACCACACCTTGAAATAAAGGTTAGTCTAACCCTTACACGAGTAGGGTATGAAAAGCTTTTTTCAGCTCCCACCCCACCTTCATCTTCCAACTGACATGAGAAATTAATCAATCATGGTGTCTTTTGTTGTCAAGATTTCATCTTCTTTGGGTAGGAAACGTATAAAGAGTGATAGTAAGCTTATAGCTCTGGCCAAAGAAATCTTCTCTAGAGGGCCTATCTGTAAATGTTGAGCTGTGAAGTCTCATGAACAAGTAAGCTTAGACTGCTTACTGGTTTTGGCTGAAAACCAGTGCTTTCTGGTGTCAGCTCAGGCTCTCTGATCATTTTTATTTGTGATGCCTTAGTAACAGTGGCCAGATGCAAGCACTATAGTTGCAAGAGGATCACTGCAGCAACAGGATTGCATAGTGCGTTCCCAGCTCGAGTTTTCCTAGGTGATCAGTCCTCCCTCTCTGATTCAGTGGTGAGTAGTTTGGAATGTCCATTATTTGACACTGTATTGTTGGCATTCAAAACACATATAGACCATTTTAGGAAGACCAGAGGCTGCTAAGTACGAACAAAATGGTACTTTTCTCTATGTCTCAAAGGGCTGTGGATAGCCCTTAGTCCAAATCTGTTCATTTATTTCTGCCTTATTTATATGACAAGTCATAAAGTAATGACAAATTGAACCTGCTCTTCTAGCAAAGACATGTCACTTCCATGGTAAGGTATCTGCCAGTTTGTGTCTGTTTAGAAGAAGCCTTACACAGTCCTTGATTTAAGTGAAAACTGGACACCCAGCTAGACCTCCTCTTTATTAATAAAAGACACTGACAGCTTTGGTGGAAAGAAAAAAAGACAAAACAACTCATACATGTGCTAACACTGTTTTTAACCAGAAAAAAAAAAAAAAGTTTATTACGTCCCAAACCTGCAGAATGTCCTGCAGAAGCCTATTGTGCAAGGACATCGTTCTGTAATAGAAGTGTTTCGTTTTCTGCAATGTGGTTATAGTCTTACTCACCTTCTAGCTGCAGCTCTCCACCAAATCAGATGCCTGCTGGAGTATATCAGTGAAAGCCTCCTTCTTCTGACCAATAGTTCCTGTGGCTCTTGCTGCAGGCCCTACCTACACATACACCAATCTCAACTCTTCATGGGGAAGCTTTGCAAACTCCCCCTCTCTAGAGAATGCTGTTTTCTAGTAGAGATTTCCCTGTGATACCTTACAGACTGCCCCAATCAATTGGCATGGCAACTTTCCAATGTCCTGTGAGATTCTGAGCAACACTTGCTACTGAATATATTATGTAAAAGCAGGGCTGCTGCTTGTTCCTTATTGTCAGGTAGTGATAAGAGGTATGACAATATGAGTCTTGAGGATGAGTACACTTACATATGGAGATGCTAGAGCTGCTTACAGTAATTTTACCCATCATGAAATACAGCTTGCACCTGGTGATGACCAAGGTAATCCTCTTAATAGTCACATCACAAGAGTGTGCATTATCTGTGTGAGTGGCCACTTTAGGTAACTGTTTGCTATTTTTAATAAAATTATTTAATGACCTAGATGACTGTAAGAAGACCTATTATAAATTCAAGATTCCTGTAAAGACATTTAAATCACTGCTTGCATGAGTCAGAGCTTTCAATTTGCAGTGCAACTCGTGGAACAATACCTGATCTGCGATCCGTTACTATGCCTTATATTTATATTGGATATGCCATTGTCATGTCATTGATACAAAATGAATTAAGAAAAGTTCTGCCATTAGATGTTTGTGCAAAATATTTTAAGCAAGCATTAAAAAAGTTTTACAGCATACAAAGAAAATTTGTAGTCAAGTTTCCATCAGAAGCCAACAACTCACGTAAAATTATTCAGAATACACATTTTAAGTGTATTAAAAATATTGAAAGTGTATTTGTAATTAACATTTTGTTTAGTAGGGGGAAAACTGATTTCTGTTTGGCATAGATTTCATTTACTTTTCTTTAACTATGTTGGGAGATTTCAGTTTTTTATGAGATTGATTACCTGTTTATTTGCTACGACCTGTCATTAGAGTGTATTGGAGTTAAATCCTGCTCATTAGCAAGGACTAAAGAATTGTGCGGAGCAATACCATGTCCTTGGGAACAAACTAAGGCTTTGAACCTTGGATTACCTCCAGCCAGTGGAAGTGCAATCAACACCTGCATTTCCAGCATTGGTCCTACACCAGTGGATTCAGATCTCTTGAACTCTTGAGACATTTCTGTGAAGTCTCAGAGCACAGTAACATTGAGTCTCACTAGGGAAACTGTTCCAATGTCCTCAGGATAAAGCCAGAGAGACTACAGTAATGTTCACCTGATGTGCAAGAGTAGCAGACACCACCGGAAAATTACATTTTAATGCCCGTGCCATGAAATGATCCTGGAAGGACTTTCTTTCTGGATTGGAAAGCAATGTTTATTGCATAAAAACAGAGGCAATTTTTACTTCTAGCATGAGAAATGTAGTCAAAGGAAAACATATTGTGATGACAAGACTCTTGAGTGTTTAAAAAAAAGTAATTCCAAGTAAGTGACAAATGCAGCCTCTCAGTGCCACACCAAAGGCTGTTTTTTGTTACATCTATTTTTTTATGAGAAGCTCATGTATTTGCTGCCAAATACGGGCAAAGTACAGCTTAGAAGAGTGCCCCTTGTACAATCATTTATTTATCAGTGTTTCTCGGTGCTGGGGGACAGATTTCTTGAAGGCCTTCTGGGAAAGCAACATCACTTTTCAAAGCAAAAGCTACTGTCCCATCACAAAACACAGTAGACATCTTTGCTTTGTGGTGTTATGCAATGAGATGATTAAGTACCCATTTTTTCCAGTCAGCCTGGGGGGAAGAAAATAGAAAACTGACAGGCAGTGAATATTTACACAACAAGAATTAATGGCTTCATCATGCAAACTCAATAATAATACTGAATGCTCACTGGAGTATGACTATTGTAATTTAGTTACAATTCAGATAATACTGCATATCTTTGCTATTTACAACTGTCCTTGGCCTGCCCACTGTCCTTCTGATGCCCTCCTGGATGTTCCTTGAGATGTGGATTAGAAGGAAAGTCTAGCACCTGGTTGCCATTTCCCCTGGATTACATTGCTGTGAGCTGTGGTACTCGTGACCATGCTAATGTCCCGTTCTGTGCAGTGCCACTGGACCAAAAGACAGAAATAACTTAAATATTCCCAAACGAATTATCTCCTTCTCCAAGACCAAGGTCTGAAGTTCTATAAATGCTGCTCTTTCTGGGTCTGCATCTAGCACAGCCTCCCTGAATGCTTTCAATGCCAAGGATGAAAGGAGGATTCAAAGAGCCCATGGAGACATAGTGCCACAAGACTCTCTCAAGCTATACCTGAATTAAAAGAGCCATATCATTTACCCACTTCTGCACTTTCACCATGGAACATGTGATCACTAAAGGAACATCCTGGACTGTGCTTTCCAGGTTAATTGTCAAAAGCAATTTCCTTGACTATTCCTAAAATGCTTGTAGTGTAGACAAGGAACCAGGGTTGATTTTAAGCAACAGGAGGTGACGCATGTAAGGGTGTAGAGTTGGCTGAAGAATTAGATAGGAATAAAAATCACTCCTTTATGCCTCTCATTGAAAGACTTAATTTGGTCTGATCCTTACTTCCAAGAAGATAAACTTGTATTTTTTGGCATATTTCTTTCAGGCTTTGATATGTATTAATCTCTGTAAATTAAACAGAAATTGTGTTTGATTAGCAGTACGAATCCATGTTGTTATATCTTGTCAGGGCAATAGTTCATCTGCTGAAAACTGCCCGCTTATCAGCAGATCTGTGTTCATATCCTCATTATGTTGGAGATCTCCAGTACAAGCTGTGCAAGGATCTCTCTGCTTAAGGTGGATGACACCTCTGAAACACTCCCCTGAGACGTACAGGTCTTCCCAATTCAGGGTTATGCCTATCCAAGTCAGACTGCAGAAATCCTGTGCATGAGAAGGGTCTGTATGTAAAAATCACATACTCCATGGTAACATAGGATATAACATAGGAGAAAGAATAGCTGTATAACATAGGAGAAAGAAACTATGCTAACATGTTTGCCTCTGGAGTGTGACATGTGTTTTCCTCTGGCATTGAAAGATCCTATCTTTAATGTGCTCCAGGTGCCAGTAACACCAACGTTACTGAATGTGTACAGTCGGCTTCCATCTTTCTTTTACATGTTTCACAGGAAACTTAACCTGGATTTCCAGAGCACTACTATCAGGATGATGAGATAATTTTCAGTGAGATTCAGGTACCCTCTGTGAACCTACTGGGCTACACAAAAAATAGGAAGCATGACAACATCAGACAGGGAATTTTCCAGTTGAGAAGTTCCAGAAATTGAGGGGTTAAGCATATTTTTTTCCACTGTCAGCCTAAAATTTTGAGACTGCCATAGTACTTCCCACTCCTTCAGTAAGTAAGAAGGGTACAGAACAAAGCATTAGCAAAACAGATTGAGATTGCTCCATTACCCTTCCCAGTTTCTCTTGGGGTTGACAAATTTCAGGCTCCAGGTGAGCAGCAGAAAAATTTGCCAGGCTCTGACCTTTATGCTTACACAGGCAAGGGAGAAACTCTGATCTCAGCCAGCTTTTATTTCCAGGCATCCACACTACTACTACAAATGGAAGTTTAAAGTTGATTTTTAAAACGCTAAAAACTGTCTTTCTGGAGTCTATTTATGCCCACTCAGTACCCCTGAGGGCTCTAGCTCTTCAATGGGTTCCTAACAACCATTGTATAAATATTACATAGAATTGAGGGAAGAAACACACAGAATAAAGAGGAGTAAGATCCCTTTGTGTTCAGGGGAAAAAAAACAAAACACAAAGCAGCTTTGGCTAATGTAAATATTTTTATTCTGCAAGGAAAAGAATAGATGTCTGTGTAAGATAGTGTAGTTGATAAAGGCAGTTGCCTCTCTCCTGCCTGTCATGATTAAAGCTAACCTGAGGCTCTGTGTGATCTCAGCTAATCCTGCAACAAAAGAGCCTTTCATCCTAAAATCATTATATCACACTCAGCTCCACACACCACTGTTAAGGGAAGAGATGTTCAGCGGTTTCTAAGGTTCTACTTTATCCTTGGCCTAAGGGGGAACTTTGACATTTAGCAACCAATGTCCTGATTTCAGTCTTCTGATTCATCACTGCCTAGAGCACTTCTGAAAAGAAGACCTGCAATACTGAATCCCTCTCACCATCTCAAATCATAGGACCCCAAAGCTTTTACTGTGAAGAGTATCTTCTTTGTCCCTTCTGCACATCTAAATGAGGAGACATCAATCTGGTCATTGTGTAAAATGAGTTGAGAAGAGTAACTATCAGCGGACTGAAAGCTGAAGCTAGACAAATACTTGGAAACCAGTCTCAAATTTTGCATGACTGCTCCAAATTTGGGGCAAAAGGAGTGCCGTCAGCTCCATGACCTAATATTCAAGATGAAGACAAGATTTCTTTCAAGTATCTGTAATCTATCAAATATTAAGGCTTTGGGCTCAACAGAGGGGTAACTTTGAGAGGAATCCACAGGGTAAATTTTATTGTTGTATGGAGGTTAGTCTAAGTTCTTTATGGACTTAAGCTTTATGGATAAATACTTCTTCAGTAAAGTTCAAGGAGGTGATTCCATGAGCCAGCCAAAATAAAATGTGTGAAGGCTGAACACAGTAAAAACAGACAGCTCCCTAAGATTGAAACCTCTCAGTTCTTACTGCTGATTGATGAAAAATATTTTGGATAAATGTTTCTTTATTTGCTCTGTGAAAAAATTGTAACCCATAAGACTGCATACAAAAATGCAAGTACAAAATCTGTATCCAGGTTTCTATTAAAGTAAATAAGCAATAGGGAAGAAATAAGGTCATTTTTTCAATGATTAAACAAAAAAGCCACAAGGGCAATGCTATAGAAGATAACTGATGAACATTTTTAAAACTGAGAAAAGTGTGCAAGTAATATGTGTCTGGAAGTGACTGTCCTGGGAACGAGTGGGCTACAAATACCTCCAGGCATAGCTTACAAGGATATCCATGCCCTCATCTAACTAGTCTTCTGAAGCACCATATGCTGTCAATGAAGGGCAGAGCTTTTGGAAAGCAGGAGAGAAATAACGACAAGATAAAGTCTGTACACTTAATACTACCTATGCAAAGACAGAACAATGACCTATGATAGTACTCTAACTGTGTAACTAACTATGGTAGTGCTCTAGCCTGGAACTCAGGAGAGACAGGTTCTAGTTTGCTGTTACACCTTAACTTGATGATCACAGCACAATGCAGTTTTTCAGCCTCTTTAATGGGAGGTAATAGTCCTTAGCTCATTTTGAAATGCATCGTATCAACTGATAGGAGCTCAGAATAAGTGTAGGGCTCTTGTATGCAGCCCACAACCTAATGAAACCCAGATGTGGAATTAAACATTTCTAACTAGGGACACAAAAGATTACATATTTAAATGTTCCCACTATGAGACATTATGTCCATCAACATAGCCTTATTCCTTGAATACCTTCAATTTCTTTTTTTTTTTAAACAAGGTGACAAGGTTTGAGAACTAAATTAAGGGTAAATATGGGATGATCTGAACTTACTAATGACCACTGCTGACTGAAGGCTGAGAAGCATTGATGAGAGTATGCCCTCATTATATATGTTGAACAGGTAAAGAATTTTAATACACAAGAAGTAAAGAAGAATGTAAGAGAGAAAAAGAGACTCGAGGCTTTGGCAACTTATATTTACTACTGACATTCATAAAGAAAAATATCACCCTCAAGGAACACTGGTAAACAGTTGAATAGCCATGTAAAATAGTTTAAAAGTATTGTTTAAAGCTGTATTTTACTGCTAACTCTTTGAATAGTCACTAAAAACTATTTTGTTAGCATTTAGTGGCAAATCTACAGTTCTAGATGTGACTTGTAGTTCACAGGGTCTAATATGTATTTTCTGGGGCACATTGTTATGTTAGTGTGCTTTAAAATGCTTCAGTTCAGAGGATAAAGTAACCAGAGAACTGTTCTTCCTGGAACTATTCCAGCACAGCTGAAATGAATTACACACTTCCAATAAAAGGCGTAACAAAGAAATAACAAAAAGCTGCCATGTGTGAAGGATTTGAGTGGGTATAGCCTGAGGTGCGTGAATTAGTAGCTCAGGTCCGATGGATAAGTGTACAGGCAGTGCAGGCAAATAAACTGAAAGACTGGAGATACAAGAAGTTTCTTCTAACACATAACACAAAACATCAGAGAAACAGTTATTTCATAATGTTGCCCCGACAGATCTCCCAGTGATGTAAAGGTGATTGCACAAAGCACTAAGCCACCAGACCTGCAACAGAAAGACTTTCCAGATATTGCATTTTGCATCGTTGTTGTGTATTGTCCAAATATATGTGTGTATGTATGTGTGTATATATATATATGTATGTATCAAATTAGATTTTAAAATTTCATAAAGCGTTTGGGATCACAGGATTCTGTGTTATACCCTCTGAATACATATTGTGCAGATTCAAGAGGCCACATTAAGCAAATCTGTCAATGGCCTGATGATCTACTGGACAGCAGGCACAATCTTTTCTTCTAATAAGTGAGAATTATAAATATTCTATATTTTGATAGATATTCATCAATGCAACATTTTATCTCAGTAACACCTGGTTATATTCAGAATCCTGATGAATTCTATGTGAAATGCTCTCCTTTCAGTAATTTAAACCAGGAATTTTTGCTTTTTACTCCTTATGTTTTCCAATTTGGCTTGGTTCCTGTGCTTTTTTAATACAAAATGTTGATCTGAAATAAACTAATTTTTTTTTTCTACCAGGGACATATCTTGATGATTCCCAAGAATGTCAGTTGTGTGAAGCATCCTGCCAGAAGTGCATTGGACCTCAGCCAGACCACTGCATCAGCTGCCCACTCACAAGGTAATAGTCTCTTAGCCCATTGCAGTACAAAGATCTATCATGATCTGAGAGAAGCAGCTGCATGGTCTTTAGCACTAGCTTGCAGAGTCAACTGAAGAAGCAAGCAACAATTAGGACCAACAGAAGCAGGGCAAGAGAGAAAACAAATGTCAGGTGAACAACACAGGCTACAGGCAGTTGATGTTTACAGAAAATTTTCTTTTAATATGTGGAATAGTCTTTTTTCATCGTCAATCTTTCCAGATCATAACTGCTAGAATCACAATAGTGACAGATTTAACAATATGAGTCTAGGGCCTCTGTAGCTGTACACAGCTATGGACTTTCACACAAGGCATAAATATGGACACTGAGGCTAGCAATCAGCTAGTTTGGGAGATATTCATTGGACCTAAACATCCTCCCTTAACTGAGGTATTTTAAGTTAGGCTGATTTTTCTAACCTGCTATAAGGAGTGAACAGAGCTAGAAAGAATCTTTTCCACAGGACACTGCAGATCAGATCTTTATGTTTAGGTCATCTCACACCTAATCCTCGTTTTATACTCGTGCGCTACCAATAGCTTTATTCTTGCACTGGAAGCTCGTGTTCTGTTGCACTGAATTGCGTTGAAGCCAGCTGTTATTTACACTGGTATGGAATCAGAATCAGATCTTGTAAGGCATGTCAAAACAATAACCAAGCAGTCCTGCAATTTACCCTGCAAATACCTATGATACAACCATGCCAATCAAAATTTCACCAGGACCAATGGAGTCCAAACAAATTAAAACCTGAGGAAACAGTATTAAATTAAGGTGTGTTACATCAGAAATGGCATTAGTACTGGGCAGAATTTTGGACTGCAGACTAGATTTCTCCAGTTCACAACTATATTTAAATTAGAGGGTCTGTGTTTCTTTGCAACTTATTTCAAAAGCTTTACACAGAGATATTTGCAAAACAAAGAATCATAGAACCATAGAATGATTAAGGTTGGAAGGGACCTTGACAATCATTTAGTTCCAACCTCTTTGCTGTGGGCAGGGACAGCTCTCTCCCGCTAGACCGGCTTGCTCCTAGCCCCATCCAACCTGGCCTTGAACACTTCCAAGGATGGGGCATCTACTATGTTTTTGGACAACCTGCTCCAGTGCTTCACCACACTCACGGTGAAGGTACAGAAGAATGCAATTGGGCAAAACCACCTAGGTATTTGCAGTAATGAGGTCTCTGTGACCTTCCTAAGAAGGGTGCTGCTGTAATCCCCCCATAAAAAACCCTCTAACAGTTTTCAGTTTTGGTATATAAGTTTTCCAAAAGCTTTCTGTGTTCCTTCTGCACATTATGAAAGCCATTAGAAAAAGTCATATTAAGTCCCCATGTGTTGCCTGATCTAGTTGAGAGGCATCCCTGCCCATGACAGGGAGGTTGGATTAAATGATCTCTAAGGTCCCTTACAGTCTAGGCCATTCTGTAATTCTATGACTCTATGACAGTCAGTAGTAAAAGAAATAATAGTAAAGAAAAATCTCACACAGACGCTAAAGACTAAATCTTTCCAATGGACATTATCCATTATGTACTTGAAATAGGCCTGTTTAATTGAAACAGAATCCTAAACCCTGTTGCTTTTGAGAGCTTCAGATTGTATCTACTGAAGAGAGTAATGAGTAACCGTTAGCTAATATAGACTAAAGTTCAGCAGTGCTGCTTTCCTACAGGGGAACACCTTTCCTAATTGAAAAGGATAAAAAGACTTGGGAGAGTAGGGGCAAGGATTACCAAAAATAATGTGAGAACGAAAACACTGAACTCTACCTGTTCTCTGTGAAGATTCAGCAGTAGATGTCACCTTATTTCATAATAAAACCGCAGATCATCTTCTTGTTTGACAATTCAAAATGCTCTTCCCTGTTTTTATAAGATCATGGAATTGTAGGGAGTTTGTCCAGCCAAACTGATTTGCACAAATTTTTTCATCCACCTGTTTTGACTTCAAGATACAAAGATTAGTAACAAGATCCTACCTGTTGGTGTCTTCCACTAAGCGCAACATAACAAAAAGTGAGAAAGACGAACCATTTTTAAGGATGGCTATCATTACAGACAGTAGTAGAATACAGTAATATTTATGTGTCATATAAGCATAGCCTAGCTTCCTCGAGTACTTCTGTCCCACTAGCATAGAAAAGAGTCAGAGTCCCCACGAGAAGCTGAATAATGGCCTTAAGCACACAAGTATATCCATATGAGCTTCAGCCTGCATACGACTATCTCACTGTCAGACTCCAGAACAGAGAGATGTCTTTGCTGAATACTACACATATCCATATAAGCTTCTCCATGATTCACTCCAGCAGTCTGCGTTCAGCCTCATAAGTCTTTTTAACCAATTCCTAAGTCTTCTTTGTTACATATTACTTCAAGGAAGGCTGTTTGCATCATAGTCTGTTCTTCCATCTTCACACTTCATAAGCCTTGACTTTTCCAGTCATGGTAAATTTTAAACAGTTTCAAAGACTATTTGACAAAATTGGTTTAAAACTTTGCAGATACTTTACTCTTCTTCTTTCAGAATGACAACAGCAGCTAAAGTTTATGAAGGCATATTGCAGACATGCCACTGCTGGCTCCAGGGGAGAATACATTGTCTTAATGTTATAAAAGCCTGCTCTTCCTTAGGTGTACAGACAAGCTGATAGTACCAAAATCTTTACTAAGATCCTAAATGGTTCTCAGATTCTCTAGAAATTGAGTCCCAAGTCCTCAGATACCAACTGCTCAAGGGAGTCAAGTGTGGAGGATTACAGTCCCTCTGCTCTTATTTTCTATATCAGAGAATGATAGAATGTTAGGGGTTGGAAGGGACCTCGAAAGATCATCTAGTCCACCCCCCCTGCCAGAGCAGGATCACCTAGGGCAAGCCACACAGGAGCTCATCCAGGTGGGTTTTGAAAGTCTCCAGAGAAGAAGACTCCACAACCTCTCTGGGCAGCCTGTGCCAGTGCTCTGTCACCCTCATAGTGAAGAAGTTTCTCCTCATGTTGAGGTGGAACTTCCTATGTTCTAGCTTGTACCCATTATTCCTTGTCCTATTAGTGGGCACCACTGGGCCCCTTCCTCTTGAAACCCAGCTCTCAGATATTTATACACATTAATAAGATCAATCGCCTCTCAGCCTTCTCTTCTCAAGACTAAGCACCTTCAGGTCTCTCAGTCTTTCTTCATAGGAGATATGTTCATGTCCTTTAATCATCCTCATAGCTCTCAGTTGGACTCTCTCCAGTAGGTCCCTGACTCTCTTGAATTGCAGAGCCCAAAACTGGACATAGTATTCCAGGTGTGGTCTCACCAGGGCAGAGTAAAGGGGGAGGAGAACTTCCCTAGACCTGCTGGACACACACTTTTCTTAAAGCACCCCAGGATCTCATCGGCCCTCTTGGCCACAAGGGCACATTGCTGTCCCATGGACAGCTTACTGTCCACTAGGACTCCAAGATCTTTCTCTGTGTGGCTGCTTTCCAGTAGGGCAACCCTACTGGCTCAACAACAGAGTTCAGAGGGTTGTGATCAGCAGTAGAGTCAAGTTGGAGGCCTGTGGCCTCTTCTCCAAGAGGTCTCTAACCCAATCCTCACTGTCCAGTGGATAGTCTTCCTCCCTCCAGTTTTGCTCCTGTACTTTCAGAGACTGGAATTCCTGAAGACTGGTCTTAGGAGTAAAGACCTAGGCAAAAAAGGCATTCAGTAATTCTGCCATCTCTGCATCCTCTGTTACCATATCTCCCACCTCATTTAGCAATGGATTCACTTTTTCCCTAGTCTTCCTTTTCTCAGTGATGTATTTGAAGAATTTCTTCTTGTTTTCTTTCATCTCCCTAGCCAGGTTAAATTCCAAGAGAGCCTTGGTCTCTCTTTTTGAGTCTATACACACTCTGGCAGCATTCTTATAATCTCTCTAATTAACCAGACCCTTTTACCACATATTGTAAATTTCCTTCTTCCATTTGAGTTTTTCCAGGAACTCCTTGTTTACACATGCATGTCTCCTGCCTCCTCTACTTGATTTTTTTCTCTAGAGAATGCATTTATCTTGAGCTTGGTGGAGGTAGTGTTTGAATATTGACCAGCTCTCTTTTGTACCCCTACCTTCTAGAGCCCTAGCCCATGGGATACTTCTAAGTAGATCTTTGCAGAGGACAAAGTTAGGCCTCTTAAAGTCCAGGATAGAAATTTTACTTATTACCCTTTTTCTTTTCCTAACGATACTAAACTCTAACATGTCACAGTCACTACAGCCAAGACTGTCCCGAGTCTTAACATCCATGGCCAGACTTTCTTTGTTTGTTAATAAAAGGTTCAGCATCACACCTCTCATCATTGGTTCTTTAGCCACCTGCAGCAGAAAGCTGTCAATGCACTGCAGGAACTTTCTGGACTGGTTATGCTTGGCTGTGTGATCTAACACCAGGGTGATTGAAGTCACCCTCACGCACCAAGGCACATGATCTTGAGGCTACTTCCAGCTGCCTGTAGAAGGCCTCATGAAGGCCTCATCAACAACTTCTTGGTTTGATGGTCTTTAGTAGACCCTCACAACGTTATCTCCCATGCTTGCATGTCCTTTAACTCCTGCCCATAAGCTTTCAATAATCTCATCATCTCCCCCTGCGTTAAGCTCAATGCATTCTAGCTACTTACTCATATACAGAGTAACTCTACCACCTCGCCTTGTCAGTTTGCCCTTCCTGAAAAGTACATAATCGTCCGTGACTGCATTCCAGTCATGTGAGCTATCCCACCAGGTCTCTGTAATTGCAATGAAATCATAGCCCTGCAACTGCAACCAGATTTCTAGTTCATCCTGCTTAGTTCCCATGCTTCTTACATTGGTATACAGACACTTCAGACATTTAATTGAGCAACTGTTGCCATTGTGGTTGGTTTGATCTATTTGCCCATTGAGTGCAATGGCACCCACATATACCACGTTGGACCCCATCCCCTGCAGAAACACTGTCAAATTCTAGCCAATATTGTTTATATTCCTTTAATAGTCATATTTGTATTGATGCTTTTCGACTTTTCTCCCAAACAGATTAAAACCAGCAGACATTAAGTAGCTGTGAAAAGTGGACCAGAAATTATGACATAAAAGGATTCTGCAGCAAATATTTTATTAGCAAGCAGAAGAAGAGCATTCAGCAACAAAACTGCTAAGTGCAAGCCTAAAAAGGCAGCTCCTAAAGGTCAAGATTCAGAAAGATGCTTGACTTTATGTAAAAAGTCATTTTACTGAAACCATATTACAGTTCACAGGAAGCCTTTAAAGTAAAACTTATAGGAATCTCCAATGGGCAGATCATTCCTTCGTGGAGAAAGACTAAATCTTGCTTTCCAGACATAGGTGACCACTGCAGAGATTGTGGTAGGACACCTAGGTACAGCACCAAAAGGTAGAATTTCTCAGAAAAATCTCAGAAAACATTGATTTCTGAAGTCTAAGGTTGAGGTTCAAAACATGACTGACTTTCTACTTGGAAAATACTATGAATAAGATCAGGAAAATAAAGGAGTTACATACAAAGACTCCTGTAAATAGGGTGAAGGAAGAATATATTGGATTTCTTGTGAGTTTCCTTTAAATTTAAAAATAAAGTAGTTGATAAATTTGTAATTATCTTCCTCTCTGCCTAAAAAGAGTCTTTGACGATGGTCGCTGTGTTATGCAATGTCCCAGAGGGAAGTTTGAATTCAAAGGCCAATGTCATTTGTGCCATCATACCTGCCTAGACTGCAGTGGAAGTGAACCTAACAAATGCACCACTTGTAGTACAGGTAAGAAAGATTTCCTCTTGCAGCTTTTTCCCCTTCCTTGGCCTCCAAGTTCCCTTCTCCATCTGCTCTTAGTGCCAGTTGTTAGGTCCAATTAGCTAAGTAATGCTTCTGCTACTGATCTCCATTCTAATCTTGTCGTAACCCTGACAACCCTGGAAATCAATTTGTGTTTTGAAAGTACCAGAAAACACAACTGTGCATCTTTGCATCTTTATGCATTTCCCATGGTTTGTTTTGAAATGAAGCTACGTTAACAGAAAGAGTAGCTTAAGGAAAAAAAAAAAGACAGAAAATCTACATGGCCTGCCTCTGGAAGAGAAAGCTTGATGCATGTCTCTCCCAGGCTCTACACAGTATGTGCAACATTGAAATCGAACAAGCTTGCACAAGCAGGCAGGGCGCCAGGGTGCTTTGCAAAACATCTGTCTGGGGAAGGCTAGGAAACAAGTCAGGTGGGTCCCACCACACACTGCTGTGTCCCTACAGCTGGACAAACAGGGCCTGCAGATAGAACCCTACCACTAACACACATGGAAACTTGTCTTTTGACACATTTTTATAGAGCTTAGGCTGAGAGAGAGGGTAATATAGTCAAATTTGTGGTTGTTACAAAAAGCAACTCCTCTCCTTTTGAAGCTCTGTTTTAAAAATTATTCCCTTTCACCTCTGTAACACCTGATGGGTGAAGAACTTGAGGCTTTACATCCAAATATGTGCAGCTAGCGTGAACTGCCCTTGGAAATGAATGGTTTTAACTTTCAGTTCACTTAATAAAAGGAATCTTCAGTGAACATTTTCTGAGGACTCGCAATGAATTCATAGCATTTTTGCTTTCAGCTGCTACTTCCATTTCAGTCCTAGTCATTAATGGCACTGAATTTATTTAGCAGTAAGTGTCTAGATTACAAGAAAACACTTGACTGGCATTCATTTGTCCTACCAACGACAAAACTGACTTTCTTACTTTGGGAAATGTGACTGTGTGGTAAAAGTTTTCTAATGGTACTTCAGATCCAATGTGAGAGAGAAGTCGGTATAATTGTTGGCCCTACGGTGGACATCAAACAGAAATTTCTGTATTTCTATGTGTCAAGAAATAAAGACAGTGATGAGAGTCACAGCTGGAGAAGGCTGGAAAAACAAACAAAATCCGAATACTTCTGCCATGGTGCAGTAATTATTCACTATTATAGCTGCTTTCTTTGCTGTTTTAAAAATAAATTATGGCAAGAAAATTCTTGCTCTATATTTAAAACAATCAAATACACTTAGCACAATAATGTATGTAGTTTTTATTGTAGAGTAGCCCATTAGAGAATTCTCCATGTTGCAGCACATGGCATATGGAGTTGTAGGTATTTTCAGAGGTTTCATTCAGAAGGATTTGAAGAATGTGATCTCACACTTCCCCATGCACTAGAGAATGTTATCGCTCTGACAGCAAATAGGTGCACAGCCGCTATTCAGATTCAAATCGAAATTATTCCAGAGATTAGGTGGGACTAGGACGAGGACTACAGTTTAATCTGCTGTGGGGCCAGAATGATACTTCTCAAAGGTCAAGTAGGCAACTTTGCTTTCCTACTGGCCGTTCTATATCTACATGTGCAGTACTATACAGCTACTTATGCCTTCAATGCAAGGGAACTTAGTAATGGAAATGTCTTCGTCCTTATTTAATTAAATTGATGGATGAAAATACTAACTACTCAACAGTATGACACCTTTATATGCCATATATGTCCAGGAAAGTGGAAAGTTTGAAGTTCTAAAACTTTGTGCATTTTAGTGTAAAACTGTATAGATCTAGCAGTCAGTGAACAATATTAATTCTCGTCAGCTGCAGCACCAGTGCTTCATAAAACTGCTCCTTATGCCCCAGTACTCTCTGTTGCTGATATCATTTTCCTATTTTTTTTGCCACACAGATAAAAGAGGGATTGAACGTTTCCTGCATCATGGAGAGTGCAGAGCAAGCTGTCCTCCAGGTCACTACCATTCAGAGCATACCTGTGTGCCTTGCTCTGGACACTGTGACCTGTGCCTGAACTCCAGCCACTGCAAAAGATGTTTCAGAGGCTATTACCTTACTCAAAACATGTGTCAGAAGCATAACTGTAGAGAAGGTAAGCATCCTTCAGTAGGAGTTACCAAATATTCTGTTTTATTTCTTACAGAAATCTGGTTAAGGGTCTTGGTTCCTATTTTGAAATGTACAATCACACCTGAACCTGAGGTCCTTAAACTCCAGCTCTAATTCTCTTCTAGTATCCTATTAATGTAAAAGAGGAGTATTTTTCTCAAACTGAGTGGGATTACACAAAAACAAAAGAGAAAAGAAACTGCTGTGGATCTTTCTCTTTTTGGGATTTGGAAAAAGTTCATTTCTGGGAACATTGCTGAATGTTTCCAAATGTTGGCTTTCCATTACCTAGAATTAACATAAAATTGGTGATTTGCAAAATACAGGTGAAGTGGAAGATCCTGACTCTGAAGGTTGCATACCATGCTTAGATGGATGCCAGAACTGCAGATTGGGTAAATATTCCCTTTATGAACCCTTAGTCTTATTCTCAAGGTAGGGAAAAAGTATTCCTCCTTCCTCTCATCACAAGGTGCTGTGTGTGCTGCTCAGCAATTAGTCACTCCTCCATTCTCTCACAAAGTAAACTGTATTTTTCCCAGTGTATTTATTTTTGAACACTATTTCCAAATTCTATCTCCAGCATAAGTAGGAATAATTTTTGAATTAATTTAGCTAGTAATTTTTGCAGTACTATTTTTTCTCGCTTGGGTGCTACACTCAAGCTGAGAGATCTGACCTTCTGAAGCCATTATCAGACACAGAAATTTATCATAGATCTTCAAATATTCTAGATCTGAAAATAGATAAATAGGCTGTGCTTTTTCTTTAAGGAGACAAGCATAAGGACAGAACCTAAATGTCATTCAAAAGCAAGCTGCTGCAATAGCAAAAAAATGCTTCCCTAAAAAATGTCGATTCATTTTTCTTGCTGGATTTTTTTTTTTAAAAAGGTCCTTCTCAAAATAATATGATGTTGACAGACAGCTTGTTATCTTCAGATAAACAACATTTCACTTACTGAGCCTGGCTGAATCTGTATCTCAATGGTTCACCTTCTCAGAGGATTAAAAACTGTTCAAAGACATTGCAGTTCATTGTTTCAAATGTGTTTACATAAAAAAAAAATGTAATCTGCTGGTCAGTAACTAAAGACTGAGAGGGAATAGGATGACCCATCAGGAAGGCAGTCTTCACTTAGGACTTCTAAGACCAATTGCTTCTTAACAAAGTAAAGTTCAGGTAAAGCAGTGACCACATGAGTACTGATACGCGAAGGCACTTTGTTAAGATTATCTACTCATCTACACTACAGAAAGTAAGACTTTGCTAAAATCTACTTGAAAAGTTATACAGAAGAAAAAGCAGTCCTAAATTTTACTGCTTTTGGTGCATATCTAGAGCAAGTCACTGACCTGCAAACATTTATTTGGAATTACTACTTGTCAAAAGAAAGGAACAAATCTGTCTTGTTATATTTCCAAAGATCATTTTTGAAAATGCTAAACTACCAGGACTGTTCATTCCCTCCCTGAATTCAGATTTCCGCAGATTTCCACATCAACTTTTTTTCCCTGGGAAACAAGATTATGCTCATGCATAAAAACTTATGTAAGGATTTTCATCATATACTACTTTCTTCTTTCTACCAGTCATCCAATCTAATATGTTATGCCATAAAACTCCCTGTGACTCTGGTGACCTGCCGTTCTGCATGAATGCAGGTCAAGCCTCATGCTTTCTTCTGTGACTACACCTGTAGCTTTCAATATTGCTGAATGAAAAGCTGGAGGGACGAAGTTTTAACATGATTGCAACTACACTGTGGTCTTCTTTTGCATGGTGCTTCTAGATTCATGTCAGCTGTCTGCTTGACTGTGGGGTCAGGAGGAAGAGAAAAATAAGTTAAGGGAGAAAATTCGTTTCAATACCAATCTTTATTGCTGCTATCGGATACTGATATTTCCGGTGCCCTGCTTAACACTGAGATTCATAGAATCATTACGGTTACAAAAGACCTCTGAGATCATCAAGTCCAACCACCAACCCAACACCACCATGACAAATAACCATGTTGTGAAGTGCCGTGTCTACGTATTTTTTGAACACCTTCAGGGATGGTGACTCTACTACTTCCCTGGGCAGCCTGTTCCAAAGCTTTGCCACTCTTTCAGTAAAGAATTTTTTCCTAATATCAATCTAAACCTCTCCTGCTGCAACTTGAGCCTGTTTTTTCTGGTCCTATCTCCTGTTACTTGGGAGAGGAAACCACCGCTCACCGCACTACAACCTCCTTTGGACTTAAAATTTTTTGTCTCTTCTGCAAATCTTTAGTGTGAATCCTTGCCTTGAATTAGGGTGAATTGCACTATGAATAGTAGCTTTTATAAAAAAAAAAAACAACTGCAGTTGGCTCAGAGGCTGATTTTTCTTCGTATATGAGCTTAATAAGCTCGCATAAAGAAACTGCAAGACTGCTCATGGGCAGCTGGCATACAGAAAAGGAGGCTGTACTCATCTACCTCTGTCCTCAGAAGATCACTCATCTCTTAAATATTAATCATCCATAATATTCGCTGCATATTTACTCTCAGGTTCTGGCACTCAAAGTTCTGATTTAAAATAGGCTTTTCCAAAGCTTCAAAGATTAACAAAATGAATCCAGGTAAAACAGAGACTGAATTAACTTTCACTCTCAAGTTGGAAGTATTATGATGCTAGAGTTTGGTAAGAGGGACATTATTAAGGAAACTCTTTGGTGGTTATGATTATTAATTAGAGTCAAAGAGATTGGTTTAGTGTTAGCTCTGTTTGGAACAGAAGCATAAACATGGGCTAAAATCAAGATCCCAAGAAGCTTTTGCGAATTACCATGTGTTCCTGAAATAAAGCATGACCTGTAAACTTCAAACTTGAAATGAATGAGGTAGAGATACTGTGTGCTTGTGTTTCTGCTTTCAATGTTCAATGAGCTTACTAGCATATCAAGAACTTAATTCATAGATAAGATGAGCACAGTAATAGGTTTCTCATATCTAATCAGAAAATTCATATATTTGGAGACTTCTGTTAAAAAAACAACAGCTAAACTGCCTGTCTCTTAGAAAAAAATGATTATTTTGCAAGCTGTAAAGAAATTATACTGCCATAAAAATAAATTAAAATAGTAAAACTTCAAGATGAGAAAATATAGAATGTGACACCTTTAGTTTCACACATTTATGGTCTTTCTATAGATTCTCTTTTTTAAATTAAGCAAGTACTGTGTGATTTTGCAATTTTTCTTTGTCTTATCCTCCCTTCAACACCACTGAGGAATCTAAGAACTGTAGAACAGGAGTAGGTAAAACATTCCAATGCTATGAGCATTTCTACTAGAAATGCAACCAAAAGCTCTGGGCAACGCTTTATTTGAAAAAAGAAAAAAAAAAGGAGGAAGCAAAATGTAGTAATCATAACAATTGGAAATAAAATTTATATAGGTCATAGTAGTACTTCACACACAAATGCAGATATATTTTGTGCATACTTACTGATCTGCAAAAACCATTCTCTAACAAAAAAAAATCAGGCACCTGCTCTTTTTTAAGTACTTTGAGATCCTTTGATATAAATTGTAAGAGATAAAAGTAATTAACTTCTTTGCTTTATACTGCACACATGGTCATTTACAGAAGATGTGTGAATTTTAAAAGGAATATCAAGCATTATATTTTAAGCTGGGAGCAACGGAATGCAAGTGATTCTCTTACTGTCCACAAATAACAAAGGTTAATTGATTTTTTTTCCCTTTTTACAGACAGAGATTTATTTTTAAGAAGGGATATATGTGCTAATTAAGATAACTGAACCACCTGTTTTCCTACCAGCCTTAAGGACAAATAATTTTGGGCCAAAACTTTTTTTTCACAGGGCATGAAAAACCAGATTAAACCATCTCCTGCAGTCTCATATCATGCTGTCCTGCTTTGTGCAGGCAAGAAAATGAGTAAGATTTACTCTCTTTTGATATGATGCCAGGTGCCAGCAGAATAGAGCAAGCAGGGGAAGCAGACTGTGTGGGGAATTCTTTCTTGGTCTGTAATGACCCTATAGACAGATTAAGACACACGTATAGTATTTTTATACCGGTTTGATACTCTACACCCCATGTGAACCATTTCAGAGAAGAGTGGAAAACCCACCCAGTAAGTAACACTGCAGATTATTGTTCACCAGGCGTGAGGATACTGCGGTGGAAGATTGACAGTGTTTGCAACATTTTCTGGGCTCCACAATGAATTAAGTAAAATCTGTTTGTTTTCCTCCATGTTTGGATCTAGGGTTTTTGTAGAGCTTCAGTGTGGCAATATATCTTTCCCATAACTAAATTGAAGGTCTAAGAGCAAAGATAGGAACTGTCAGAGAGACTTAATCAAGGACAAATAAGTCTTTGTAATCTAAATACAGATGGTGCTTTCTTTTAAATCCAGGAAATACTTTTTTTATTCACTTCATTAATTCGGAGGCTGTTTGTATTTTAAGGACGTAGAGAATCCTTAATGCCGCAGACACTATTCTGCCTGCAGACACTGTCAAATCCTGGGATATGTAATAGTAAAATTGCCTTAGACAGCACTAATTCCAAAAGGATCTATGGCTTTGTGTACACAGTGTCAAAACAATGGCTATGCATAGCAGGCTTCACCTCTCTACCTTCTGTTCCTCATGCCCATGACTGCTTGCTGCCATGCTAGTGCAATTGGCATGATCAAGTGCATGACATCCCAGGAGATCTGAAAGGCAGACTCTTGCACAAGCATTAAAATCTGAAGTGAGAGCCAAAGACAAGTCAAGTCTTAAGGGTAAATTCAATATGCATGTTTAATCCCAAATTCTTCCAAGCTTCAAACATATTACTACTGCAGTGCAAGCAAATGCAAACAAAACCAAACTGTCTAAAGAAAGTGTGCTGAGTTAATTTCTTCCAAGATTATCCTTATGGCTTTGATACCTCAGGTCTGATAACCCAATTTTGGACACTCTGGGCGTACTTTCTAGAACAGCAATAAGCTCCCTCTGATGCAGATAGATCCATGGAAACTGCAGATGTTCATTACCTCTGACCATCAGCCTATGATTAAATTTTAATGACTTATGTTCTAACGGGAACTAGAAAACACCACAAAGTCTACAAATCCCGTTTCCTCCGCAAAGGCAGCTTTTGAAAGAGAAAGTACTGCTGAAGCAATGTCATTAAGGAGAAAAATTTTATTTGTGATATTGCAGCATCTACTTTCCACCTCAGTGTAAGATCATTTATTCACAGATTTAGATCACTTCAAAATACCACTCATATTTTCTCCAGACTCTTACAACTGTAATGAGCTTCAGAAACTTTCTACAGAGTCAAACATACATTTAGAAAGTAGTTGGCTATAAGCCAACACTCAGCTCAGGAGAAAAAAAAAATGTAAAACTGCAAAATTTGAGCTACTTAACCTAATTATTCTAAGAGAATTTCAGAGTCGATACAATGCAAGGATATAAAAATCCTGGTTCTAATATCCTGCTTCTGATATGTCTAAAATACAACACATGAAGTAAAATGTTTTCTGAAAGACTTTCAGCTCTCGCTCTAAGAGTAGCATTTGCATTTGCCATTTTACACCTGCATAATGAGCAGACACAAATTACAAGTACTCTTGAAGGTGATGTGACAAACTTCTCTGATATACAGTTATCTACTGACTTGCACATGTACACTTCAAAAGCAGAACCTGCCACAACATTAACCAGTGATGCTAAGTAGGAGCATTGAAGAGCTATGTATTTGCAACACATGGAGCTCAAGTGGATTATTTATAAATTCATAAGAATCAACAAAAGGATAGATCTTCCTCTCAGAAGAGACTGTTGAGCATTCTCCCAATTTGTTTTCATGCCTGTTAGTGTCCTCTCATGGAGCCACATATTCCTGATCCAATTCTACTCACCTACTTGCTTATTCACCTCCACTTACCTCCCGCAACTTATGGAATTATGACAGGTTATGATATGAATACTTCTCATGACTTCCCAGAGATTACTTCATCTCTGTGTAACTAAATACCATGCATATCGCCTTTTGACCCATCTAGGTTTCTGCAAAGACCAGCACAGCATGACTTTTCTAACCTTTGCACCAGGACTCTTTTCAAAGCCTAACAGTGAGAATAAAGCCCTCCTTAGTGAAGGTGCAGATTGAAGAATGTTTAGAATAGCCATCACAGTTTTGTCTTTCAAAGATACCTTCTAGAATTATAAAGGCATCTGAGAAACCCCAAGCAGTAGTGTCCCTGAGAATAAAAGCCTACAAAATAGGCATCTAGGCCCAAGGATGACTGTTTTAGCACAGTAAAACCTGAGCAACTCTTAAAAGCCATCTAGAACCTGTCTAGTCTAGGCTGGGCTACAAGGTCTATGTACAAGCACACAGGTGTAAAGCAGAAAGTGAGACTAAATGACATGCAAATGCACCACAAGATCCATTACACAGGATGAGATGAGGGGGGAAATACTATAAGGCAGTGGGAGTGAAAGTAAAGGTGTTTCAAGAAGATTTAAGGAACCTACGAGATAGCTAGAAAGGCAGCACTCTGAATAGACTCAAGTTCCCAGGTGCAGATTGCAATTCTGGAAGTTGTGCTCATGATTAACGAGTGAAAAGTGATCTGGTTCTCACAGCAACCTAAGAAACACAAAGGAAAACTTCAATTCTTCAAAACTTCCCTGATGATAAATAGACCCCAGCTTGCAAAATACCAGAGAAAATTATTATAAGGATTGTTTTTTTATCTTGGACAAAGCCTTCCTCAGAAGATTAATCTTGCAGAATGGGGTTTAGATTTGCAGATAATAGGACTTGTTTCCACAGGCTTCTGGAGTGACAATATGCATTTAAAAAGAATGCCTAGCAAGATTTGAAACTGTCGTTCTCTGATTTTCACTACTGATACTTCAGTGTAGGCAGAACATTACATTACAGAATGTTGTCTTTCCTAGATTATAGGAAAAAGAGAATACCTTTGCATGCTACAGATACAGGATGTATGTATTAAATAAAATATTCTGTCTTTGACGTTTTTCTTTCTCTGAGAAAGAAAATCACTTTCTGAGTAAAATCCAGGCTTGGGGCAAGTCACTGAAAAAACTTCAGATATGAGATTGAACCATGAGTTCTGCAAACACAGAATACTCCAAATTTTAGTTTAGAGTTCTCTGTAGAAAAAAGGACACAGAAGAAAATACTGGACCAGCCCAAAAGTTCATCTATCTCAGTAGCCACTGACCAAACAGTGAATGTACTCCTAAAATTGCAAAGATAAACAAAGCATGTATTCGTGCTCCTTCAACAATTTGCAATTCAGGAGCTTCATGAATCAAAACATTAAAGAAATGTTAGCTGCTGAATCATTCTGCTGGAATTGCTGCAGAACAACTATATTAAAACAAATATAATCTAAACTGTCTGCAGACCAGACCCCCTTTTCAGGGAATTTTGCTGCCTCCCTGGGGTTCAGTTCAGGGATGTCACCAGAAAACTGATGAGGTTAGTACAGTCTTCGAATTATTGCCTACTCCTGCTCTTTGCTGTGGGTACCAGTGATGTTTCAAGAAGAAGACCAAAGTCAACTAAAAGAGATTTCAGAGCCTGGGGAAAGAAAGCTGAAGGACTCAGGAACACAGATAGTGTTTTACTTAATCCTTCTAGTAATTGGGAGAGACACTGGAAGAAACAGGTGAGCCCAGGACATCAGCATCTGGCTCCAAGACTGGTGACTCTGCCAGAACATTGAGGGTTTCTTGTAATCACCCACAAATACCAGAAACTGTATCTGGGATGTCATAATGCTGGAAAAAAGTATAAACAAGGAGGTGAATGGCATTGAGGTCCATACCAGTCATCAGCATGCCCTGGCAGCCAAGACTGAAACCCCAACCTGGGGGGTTTTGGACAATGCCCTTAATAACATTTAACTTTTTTGTCAGCCCTGGAGTGATCAGGCAGTTGTACTAGGTGATCAATATCAGTCCCTTCCAACTAGAACTAAACTAATGCTATTCTATTCTATTCTATTCTATTCTATTCCATTCCATTCCATTCCATTCTAGGAACTCTACTTCAATGTTTCAGTTATTTGTGTTTATACCAACCTAAAGCTTGGAGTCTTGATCTTTCAAACAAGGAATTTTGTTACAGAACCACTTACTGACTAGCAGTTGCATTGTCTCCATATAGAGATGTTTCCCATATGAGGTCTGCCGGCATAAATATGTTTTCTTAATGGAGGACCAATGGAATCCAGCTGTTCAAATTAGAGGTAAAACCTGCACAGATGTGTGTGGTGTAAACTTAGGACCTCTTAGGACCTCAGCATTCTTGCTTGTAGGGAAGCGCTTTTTGAGTAATGCTATTCACTCAGAGGGACTACCTGTGTAATAAAATACTATCCAAGCATAATTGACCATCTCAGCATAACAACCATGTTCAGAAAATGCATCTTGACACACTGAAGGTTCAGTTTTAATATTGTGCAGCATTTATGCTTCTTGAGAATTTGATTCTATGTCCAGTAAAGTAAGAACAGAAGATAACATAGCATCTGAGTGACAGAATAAAATCTAAGACAAATAAACTGTATGCCCTTTCTTAGTTGTTATATGGAGATGCTGATATCCTTATTTAATTTCTGTTGAAGTAGTCTTTTCTTTTATATTACTAGGAGTAAGAATGAACCACTAGTTCCTCTCCGTAGCAACAACTTCTCTGGCTGATATCACATTTCGGAGACTCGTGTGTGCTGTAAAACTCTCAGCAACACTGGTCAAATATGTCCAGTGAGAGACTAGAATATTCTGGACCAGTACTTATTTTTCAAGTCAGTTTTTAAAATTTTCTGTTCTTTAAAGTTTCCTGATCTCATCAATTTCTCTCAGTGAAATCTCCCACATACATACAGGTATTTATGTATTTATCTACTTTTCAAGTCAGTCATACAAACCATGGAACTATTTCAAGTGATGCATAGTATAATGCATCTTATCTGCACTTCATTTCTACTTCTAACTACAACAGATAAAATCCTTCTTTGAACAGTAAATACACCTTGTTCTCTTTGTTTTGTCATTAAATACAATGAAAGCAAGTGACATTATTCCTCTTTTAGAGTAAGATAGTTGGGATTAGAGCTCTGTAATTTTTTTTCAGCTACCAAGCTTTACATCAAGGATAGCACTCAGAAATTTTTTTTTGTTTTTATTTATCTCATTTAGATCCTAATTAAAGGTAAATTTAACCCAAAAAATTACAGAATAATAAATAGAGGTAACCTTAGTAAAAGGACATTTTTGGAAGAGATTGTCTAATTTTTTTTCTTCTTTTATGCCCTAAAAAGACATGTATTTTTAATTCATTAAATATTTTGGTGAATGAAGGTTTAAAGTTTTGGTCAAAGCAAATACTGGTACTGTTTTTTCCCCATGTAAATTTAACTGACAAAAGAATCTATCTTTTTTCTTGGTTAAAATTCACAATCTCTTTATCCTACTTGTCAAAATAAACTATAAAGTCAAATGTGAGAAAAAAGAAGATAAAGCTGATTTACTGTCAAAATACACACCCCAAAACAAACAATCAATCAAACAAAAAAAAAAGTACAAAAAAAAAAAAGAGCAAAAAAGACACAGACAAACAAATACCTTCTCATACACACTGGAAAATCCATCTGGAGTCCTTGGTTCCACAACATGAATAGTGATTTTGAAGACTTACTGAAAGCTGAGGTTTCAGTTGGACCCATGACTACTCAAAAATCTTATTATGGTTGGATTGTACATTTCAGTTATTTTAACTGAGATCTCATAAAAAGTAAAGAAAAAAATGATCTAGGGTAGTTAAAATATGTAATTATTCTTGTTGGTTATATATTACAATTTATAGTTAATTTTTTTTTTACATTATTGTAAATTATTGTTTAGGGGAATGTAAAAGGCAAATAAAACATAGCAGTAACCATTGAAATTAAACAACTACTGCAGGCTGACCCTTAAAGGATGACTGCAGTGTAATATAAAAAACATTTTCAGTCATTATATTTAATTAAACTGGAAAAGAAAGGTAAAACAGGCAGTAAGTCCCAGGCAGAGAATATCCTGAACTTCCCCTGATTGTAAAGAAAGTTTGAGTGTATTGAGCACATGCTATGCTGAGCCAATAAATAGTTCAAGAAATGTAATTTTTTTAAGTTCATAAACAAAACAGGGAGATAAAAATAAAAGTTACAGTCTAAATACAGATCCTATAAAATGTACTCTTGCACTTAACTTCAAGTCTCAGCTTTATTGTATACCGTAGATAAAGTCAAGCATGCATACATCATTGCAAGATCTGGGTCTAATTAGATGAGATACTTTGAGTAAATGCTACTCAAAAGTACAGTGGGCTAGCCATGTAATGTTTCCAGCATTAGGATATGTCTAAATACTATGAACATTCAAACACTGTGAAATAATGGCCAGAATTTCCAAAACACTCCAGGTCTCATTTTTCATATGGGTGAATTTATGTACTAAATATTTCATTTAGTCTCTACAGTAATATTACCAAAAAAAATCATTTACAGTATTCCTCTACACATTTGAACAAAAATACCCTTCCAGCACAACAATGCTGTGCTTGTAATGTTAATGCCCATACTTCCCTCCCAGAGCAGAAAAAAACACTAACTCATTTCATGTCAGAGAGCTCCAAGAGAATGCGTGAATGTTTGGCCTTTGACCAATATTTAATCTTTGCACGTACCTTTTCTGTGCTATAACATAGCTGCACTCCAAATGTATTGTACTTGAGAAGTGTGGGGGATGGAGCAGGGAGTATCAGCTTGTTACAGACAAGGAAAGAAACCAAATGACTTTTTCTATGAACTCTAGATGATCTTTACTCATCTAAGAAAACTACAGTAAAACCAGAAAGTCACAGAGGACTTGTTTGTGTCTAAGGCATTGCATTTTTGAATTGGTTGAATCTTGTTTCCAGTGCTGTCAAGATCACTTTTGTTTCTGCCTTCAAATGAGTGGCATAGGCTCAATGTAGCAGAAGTCAATGCAAATGCCGTAAAATACAGATAAAATATTAGTAGTTCTCATGACAAAGTCTTTTGTAGTGTGACACACCAATTAATCCACTTTGTGCCACAGATATCTTGTTTTTTTATGGGCAAGTGAAGGGCTTAGTGAATATAGGATGTTTGTTACTTCTAGTCCAAGAACTGATCGTGGCAGACTTTAAAAGATCTACTGTTGAAGAACTGAACATGCATATCCATAAAATTTGCTAGACTTGGTTCAATCTTAAAATTCATTCCAAAGATTTTGGAAACGAATCATGTGTTAAATATAAATTTTACTTTTGCAGGAATGATTCCATATTTAGTTTTCTCTCTGCCTGCTATCAGGCAGTTGCCCTCTAAGAATTATTTTCTAAACTATGTTCATTATTCCTCAACAGTTTAAATTTAGAAACTATGACTAAGTATAGAAGCTGATAGAGCTTCTGTTTAGCGAGTATGTCTTTAAGAGAAAAAAACAGTGGTTCAGTAAAGGTTGGTAAATAACACAATATAGCAGATGAACTGGCAAATGAACTTAGGCCACACTAGCCCAATGACTGCATCTTTTCATCCTGCAAAATTGTCAAGAAATTCCAGCTGCATCTAAAAACCTTGGATTTGAAGAAAGACAGCAAACCAGCTGTTCCTAGGAAATATGTGGCCTTCTAATAAGGTCTTCACTACTACCACTTCTGTCTAAACTTTGTGTAAGCAGCAGAAAGCAAGTGCTATTTGCAATACATTTTTTGCCCTCTCCACAACATGTATTTCAATCTGCAATCTAAAAAAATTATTTTTACATGTTCATTCCAAGACACTTTCTCCTAGATCCTAAATCAACTCAAAATACAGGGTCTTTACTCAATGATCACTTACTTAAAACTGTATTTTTCTAATCTCATTCCAGAGAACAACCAGACATTGTGTCTTTATTTTCAATGACTGCTGAGATCTGTCTCAAACTGATTTATATAGATAGTTATCCCTATGGGCAAAACCAATAGGGCGGTTAGGAACGAAAAATGTAATCACAACCTCCCAGAAGCAAGAGAGGAAAGAGTCCTTTCTTCATAAAAGCCAGAAAGTACATGGAGAGTGACACTGTAAACTGTAAAAGTGTTGGGGGTGGCTTGCGAGCTTTAACAATGCCTCTTTGATGAATACTCTATTCTTTCCATCAATGAAACATAAGGACTGTATGTGCCGATACCATAATAATTTTCTAAATGTGTAAATATGCTTATTTATCATCATATCAAACTGGCTCCTAACACAGGTCTATGAACACCGTAAGAACAAACCCCTCACAAATGAATAGGGAAAAATATCTCAGAATATACCCTTATTCAGAAACCAATTTAGTATTCCAGAATCATTCAAAAAGAAGGCCTAGACAAAGTTAATATGTTTTCTCTAAGAGTAAAAGAAGATATCATAGAAAATATTTTCATATTTTAAGAAAATTTCCTGTCTTAACATAAAATCTAATGCAAAGAACACTAGATCAGGTGATTTCTATTTGTGCCCTAACCAGTAAAAAGGATATTTTCACAGATCTGCAACATTTCTAGGTAAAACTCTACACCTCATAAACAAATTGCTAGAACTACTTGCAAAAAGAAATGTGTGTTGCCTAGTAAGTTTGCATGTGTAAAGTGTGATTTATTGTAGACACAGTTCAAAGAGACTCAGTGAAAATTTTGTCTTAAGAGTACTATTAATATCAAAAATAGTTTATAAGCATTTCATAATGGAATGGTTTATAAATATATTCACCCAGGGTGTTCTATTTCCTTCCATTCTGCTCCCGTTGGGATATTTGAGTAAGGTAAAAGAAATAGAAAGCTAACAGAAGACAGTGAAAGGTTATAGAAAATATTCTTCACTTCATGTGAGCATAAAGTCATATCCATCATTGTAACAATTTTAAGAAGCTGTACAACATGTTTTTGTTAGTTCAACAAAATTTTTGAATGCAAAAATTAATTTTCTGATGAGAAAGCCTACCCAAAAGCCCTGCTCCTCCCCTCCCCCAGTGTAGGAAGGTGTTTGTCTAGCTCAGCATTTTTAAGATTAAACTGATTACTTGGACGTTTTTGAAGAACTTGCTTTTAGAGGTGCAAAATGCTTTTAACTTATCTCTGCAATAAAGGAAGAAATAGGATTAAGCTACAGATTTAGGTAACGTAGAGTTCATTTTGCCGAACTCGAGCTGCTGGAGAGGTTCTGCTTTTCAGAGCAGTGCTTCCTAAGCACTCAGCACTCTAGGTATCTTGTGCTGAGAACTCAAAAGTCACCAGTCACTGCAAAAATACAGGCCAGGACCTGGCTGGGGAAGAGTTTATCTCCAAAAAATGTAAACAGAGACTCAGAGTTAATAATTGTCTAGTTATGGCTGTAGTGATTTCAATGTAAGAAATATTAACATAAAAGTGGTGGTGTAGCAACAACTATTTTCAGCATTCTGGATTCTAATTCTGAACATTATTTACATAATTTCATATTTTTAATTTCAGATGACCCAAGAATCTGTATAACATGCATTCAGAACTATTACATGTAAGTACAGCTGTATAGCTCTTCGTGCTTACACATGTGAGTATTAATCAACTCCTTTTAAGTACTGTCTGTCTGAGAAGACACTCTGGAAAAAGGCTAGGAATTGCTGAAAAATTAGTCAAATGCTCATTTTCAAGACCTTTTAAAATTTATTGACTGATGTGAACTTTGCATACGTGAAGAGATGAATATGGAACAGAAAGTCTAAAAGTTAAACAGTGCCTCTGGATTTGAAACTACTATACAAGTATAGTATACATGTCCAGGTTTTTTTCAGCAGGCACACTTAAAAATGTAAGGAGGTTAAGCAAAGGAGAAAATACATATATTAGTTGAAAATTTCACTTAAACAGAGGGGGAGGAAAAAAACCAAACCCTCTATTGTTTTTCAAAGAGACGGTTAAGAGATCTGAGTAAGAATGACCATGAAAAAAAAATAATTATGAAAAGCTATTCAATCTAACTTTAAATAATGGCATTGGATTATATAGTTTTCCAAGTAACTATCTCTTTAAAACAATATGGTAATTTCTAGATAAATGTGGATTCGTTTCTGTGCTATAATTAAAAAAGGAAAATCAAATGATTTATACTTAAGAACACTGAGATTATAAAGCATGACTTGTTAATATTTGCCAGTTGAATAAGTAACATAACCACAAACACACTTTACATTCTTCATTGAGGGAATAATTTCTATTCATTAGGGTGAAAATAGAGCTTTACCATTACCATATCTAGAAACATTCAGAAAGCAAACCCGATAACCTCAAAAGAATCTTACTAATGATGTTCTACTTTATATTCCAGGTATAAGCATCGTTGCTATAAATACTGTCCAGAAAATACCTACGGAGATGAAAGTTCTCTACAGTGTAGAGAGTGTCCTAGCAACTGTGATACCTGTGACAAAGACAAGTGTGACTTTTGTACGGAAGGCTTTTATCTCTCAGGTAAGCAGAGTATCAAGCATGGCATATATAGGGAAGTATTTCAGACTTTTTCTCTAGGAAAAAAGTCTGGACTCAACTTCTTAAGTTATAAATCTCTTCTATGGCTGACAGTGGAGGCTGAGGTTTGTTTTAATGCATTTCCACTCTTTTGGGTAAACACAAAAAAATATTGTATTTGATTAACACTTTGTGAGGGGAGGGAGTTTTAACTCACAGAAGGATGTGGAAAAATTTCCATACTGTTTGTAAGTATAGTTTTACTTTAATTTACATGAAGTTACAAATGTTAAACACCCTGAAAAGAGCTCAGTTAAAACCACTAAATTCTACATCAGATTCACACAAGCCTAAAAATCTCTCAGCTTTATTACAAAGCCATAAATAGTGCAGGTCTTGTTCAGACATGGTGTGAAACATGAATCACAGGAATTCCTGAGGTTACGGTATTTTTGTACATTGCTTGCTGGAGGTGCCCAGTAGTGGATTACAAAAGCATCACATTCATGGAAACTTCTGCAGTCACAACCTGAGGTTATGTGGTAGTATATAGATTTTTTAAATTTAAATCAGATGTAGCCCAAAAAACAATCAGTGTAACAACTTCTAGAGGTTTCACTGCAGTATGCCACCCTTATACGGAATCAGATTTACCTGAATTTAGCTTAGTATTCAACAGGAACTAGAGATTCATCCAATTCTCAAAAATTGCATACATCTTAGGATCTGATGGAATTCTGGACTTAGATATTATATTGGGACTGTATAATAATTGAGACTTAACCTTAAAATTTTTATCCAGATTTGGATTGTTGTAAGATTTGTACATGCCAGCATTTAGGATATGGATGAAAACCCATCTAGATATAAATTTAAACTAAGATTAGTTTGAAGTTTGTGAAATTCACATAAGCAACTGAGCTGAATATAGGTTTCACACTAAAAAAAATAGGAGTTTATACAGCTACTAAAAGTTTCATGGTTTCTTTTTTCTTAAACCGTTTCTTACTAGAGACAGAAAGTTTTATAGGTACCTCCTTGTCAGGACTGACAGGGTCAGTTGATACTGTGATGTCAAGGTCTGTTTCTGTTGCAGGTGGCACATGTGTGAGTGAGTGTGGAGACGGCTTCTTCGCTGATGACATCTCTAGAGAGTGCGAACCTTGCCATAAAAACTGTGCAACATGCATTGGTTACAGCTATCAGAATTGTACTGGGTGCAAAACTAATTTCCATCTGTCTCATGGACAGTGTATGAATCCAAGAAATTCTCCACCCAATGGAAAGTTCTGGAGTGGTAAGTTGCAACACATGCCTTAATCTTTCCTGTTTCTCTGAAGGCTACTAAAACTGTTAGAAAAAGGAAATCAAGATCTTGCAGACTGAGTGAAACAATACTTTTGTCAAACTCACTGTCATTAACCAGGGAACTACAGACCAGTCAGCCTCACCTCTTCACCAGGTAAAATTATGGAGCAGATCCTCGTAGTAACAGTACTAAGGCACCTGAAATGTAACGAGGTGATCGGTGACATCCAATACAGCTTCACTAAGGGCAAATCCTGCCTGACTCATTTTGTGGCCTTCTGTGACAAAGTTACAGCTCTGGCTGATACAGAAAGAGCAACTGACGTCATTTGCCTGGACTTGTGCAAGGCATTTGACACAAGATCACAGACTTACAGCATTACTGAGGCTGGAAAAGACCTCTGAGATCATCAAGTCCAGCCAATGACCCAACACCATCACATCAGCTAGATCATGGTACTAAGTGCCACATCCAACCCCTCCTTAAACACCTCCAGGGACAATCACTCCACCACTTCCCTGGGCAGTGCATCCCAGTGCCTGATCACCCTCTTCATGAGGAAGCACTTCCTGATATTCAACCTAAACCTCCCCTGATGCAGTTTCAGGCCATGCCCCCTCATCCTGTCACTAGCTGCCTGGGAGAAGAGCCCAACCCCCACCCAATTACAACCTTCCTTCAGGTAGATGTAGAGAGTGATGAGGTCCCCCCCAGGAAGAGACTAGGTATACAACAAACTACAGCAAGCTGCATGTTGCTTAATGATAGCAAGGAAAAAGGACATATAATAACTCATAAAAGGTGGTACTATACTTAACTATTACAGGAAAGACAGTAAGTGTAAATGAAGCAAGAAATATGGTAGGCCTTTCATTACTTGGTGAGAAAGGGGGATGAGAGAAGTGAGAAGGGGGGAGAAAGGGAGGGAGAGAGAGAAATCACTTGTCCAGGTTCCTGTGTTGGTCCCACCAATGAGGGTTCAAGGTTACTGTCACCTGTACTTCTCCTCCTGCACTTCTTCTTCTTGTCTTCATCTCTATTGACATGCTTCTTCTCTACTTCTTCTGTCTCCTGTCTCTTCTGTCTTCTGTCTCTTCTGTATCACTTTTTGCTTTATCCCACCTTAACTTATACACACTTTTTCTGTATGTGGACATACAGTATGTACAGTAGGGAAGCAGGGCACTTCATTGCTTACAACCATACACAATTGCCTTATCTCCTTGAGGATATGCTACGAGACAAGTCCATCCTGCCTTCGCAAGATTCCTGGTATGCAAGGTCAAGGCTGTTGAGTTATCTGTTTCCTGCTTCCCTCTACCACTCTCCATTTGTCACTTACCAGTTTGCCACACAAGACCAGAAACTGGTCTCGTTTTTGACCAATCTGGAGATTTAAAAAATGCAAAGAAATGTTTAAAGCAAACATTCATGTATGTGTCCACTAAAGGACCAGTGGCAAGTGGAGTTCCTCAGGGGTCTGTTCTGTGTCCAGGGCTGTTTAACATCTCTGTCAGTGACATGGACAATGGCATCAAGTGCACTGTCAAGTGTGGTGCTGTGGACTCACTTGAGGGAAGAGATGCCATCCAGAGGGACCTTGACAGGCTTGAGAAATGGGCCAGTGCAAACTGCATGAGCTTCAACAAGTCAAAATGCAAGGTCCTGCACCTTGGTCGGGCCAATCCCAGGCACAAATACAAACTGGGCACAGAGTGGGTTGAGAGTAGCCCTGAAGAGAAGGACTTGGGGATGATGATAGATGAGAAGTTCAATATGAGCCAGCAGTGCGCTCATGCAGCCCAGAAGGCCAACTGCATCCTGGGATGTATCAAGAGAAGGGTAGCTAGTAGATCAAGAGGGGTGATTCTCCCCCTTTACTCTGCTCTTGTGAGACCTCACCTCGAATATTGCATCCAGTTCTGGTGTCCCCACCATAAGAGAAACATAGATCTGTTGGTGCGTGTTCAGAGGAGGGCCACAAAGATGATCCAGGGGCTGGAGCATTTCTGCTACGAGGACAGGCTGCAGGAGTTGGGATTGTTCAGTCTGGAAAAGAGAAGACTTTGGGAGGACCTAAAAGCTGCCTTCCAATACCTGAAGGGAACCTACAGGAAGGCTGGGGAGGGACTTTTTACAAGAGCGTCTTGCAACAGGACAAGGGGAAATGGATTTAAATTGAAGGCGAATAGGTTTAGATTGGATCTTAGAAAGAAATTCTTCAGTACGAGGGTGGCAAGACTCCGGAATAAATTGTCCAGAGAAGCTGTGGATGCCCCCTTCCTTGAGGTGTTCAAGGCCAGCATGGGTGAGTCCATGAGCAACCTGGTCTAGTTCCATGGCAGGGAAGTTGGATTAGATGATCTCTAAGTTCCCCTCCAACTTAGGCTATGCTATGATTCTATGATTTTAAAAATATACTGACCAAAAACATCGCTCTTGCAGAGTGAAATTCATCTTACTGCAAATAGCATAACATTTTAATAAGATGTTTCTTGTCTGGGAGTTATCTAATCTAGATAGAGAAAAGATTAAAAAAATAGAAGATAGATAAAAACATTTTTAAAAGGTTAAAGATAGATTAATGTACTGGAAATTCCTTATTTAAAGTACTGGGAAACTTATAAGCTATGTTTTAGACCAGCTTTGTGGCTGGATTCTCTACATAGAATATGTTGGAAGAAATGAAAACTGGTCAAATACATCTTTCTGCATGTGTGTAATATGTGTGCAGTATGTGTTCAAAAGCAAGCTCTCCTCTTTCCCCTTCTCTCTCCAATGTAGGCATGCATCACTGTCTAAGAGATCAAATAGGATACAGAACTACCTTCTGGAGTTCTTGTTCTACCTCAGGCATTTCTACAACTTTCACAAAATCAGTTCTTTCTAAGCGCCCTCATCTACAAAACAGGAAAAACAATTCTCTGTTTCCTTCCCTCCTCCCCACCCCAACCCGAAAAAATTATTTGGAAGGAAAATATTTTTAAACTCTAAAGCTATTGAAGGGAATTATTTGTATTAAATTTTTTAATTATTTTTCTTCAGAAGCATGTTTAACTGTATCCCAGTACCATAAAAAATCCCTTGTTAACAAAGTCTTAAATGAAAAGCGCATAGTAGAATATATGTTGCTCCCATTATGTCAGTTATATAAAGTACAACTCAGTAGGTTATGTCACTAAATGAAGCAGTGCTAACGGAGAATTTATCACCAAGCACACAAATTGAAACTCATTTGCTATGAATATTCATTCTTTTAAAGTGAAACCTGTGCAACATGTAGTTATGATTGCATTAGTTATGATTGCAAGGGGCACTTATTAATTATATATATGTCATACTCTACAAAAAAGAGTAAAATTTCTCCTACAGTTTCAATAGCTACTGTGCTGATTACTGTAAACAAAGAGAAAAGTCAATGTCATATAATCCTTTCACTCTCTTTATAGCTGTAAAGCATCAGCTGGAATAACATGATCTGTTTTGGGCACCGTGTTTAAAGAAAAAAGTGGGCTGATTATAGAAGAAATAGTAGGGACTCCCAGAAATCTAGAGGGAAAATCATTTGCAATCAAAGTTGATGTAAATGATGGGCTTACTTCTGAATGAGAAATCTAAGAGGAATGGAATAGACCAGGTCTCTATAACTGCAGTAAACAGGAATTACAATGCAGAAAAGGAGTTTAGATTGGAATGGGGATAAAAAAAGAGGAGTTTCAAATGAAATAACGGAGTAACAGTAGAATCTTTGAGGAGGTTTGGGGACTTCCATCACTAGGGGTCTTTAAGAATCTAGGAGAAGCATCTGAAAGGGGTGTTTACTAAGTGGAGCAAGATACTAGATTACTTAAGGTCCCTTCTGGCTTCGTTCTTCTTACAGAATTTCTTCTGATTCTTATTCCTTTATTTGACTGAAACATATCAAAGAATGACTACACTTAGATCTACATGAAATTGCATTAGAAATTAAAACATACTACTAAATATTTTCAGAAAAAAAAATCTGTCCATTTTTATTCATTATCTATGGAGAAGTGTTATATCAAAAGGAGTAACACTTCTTCATTTCAGAAAAAGATCAGAGAGACCTAAAAAAGGAGAAATATTAATAGAGAGTTGGTCTCCTCCATACATTTTCTTGTGTTTCATCTATGTGAGTATTTTTTCCATTTGAGATTTTCTGCATTGGTGCCATGGATAGGCCACATCTGTATTCTGGGCTCTCTATTGTTTATCTATTTCTTGCACTGTCAAACAAGGCAACTCAGTCAGCTTTTCCCCTTTGAGCAGGTAGCTGACGCAGTTCTGTAAATATCAGCATTGCTGTACTGTGAAACCTCTTTCTCTCCATTTTGTGTACCATTTCTCTCTCCTTCCAGAAGTTAAAATATATCTTATTTAGAGGCATTTCAAACTGTAGGTTGCACCTCTCTCAGAGATGTTCTGGTCTGAACATTAATGACTGCTCCAGAGTCACTGGATTGCTGCTGCAGCTGGTGATGAAAGACCAAGGAATCTGTCTGGAGCCTCCTCACCCTCTCTTGGATAGACTTGCTGGGATTCCCAATAGTGTGACAGCAAGCAGGTCTGCCGTGAAACTGCTGAGAAAGTGACATTGAACTTGGTGCTAACTTGAGCCCCTACTCACCAGGGTAGGCTTCCAAATAGTAGTAACCCTCAAGTCAAAACATCAGTGAAGTTATCACTTTCTTTAGTGAAGCTATACCCTGAATAACTACATTTATCAACAATTTGTGATGTTTCTCGCTCAAATATGATAGGATCAGGTGGTTCTTAAAAGAGTCATTTACTATTTAACAACAAAAGCTTAATGGCTGATTTTTTGCTAGAATATCCCTCTTTCACTCATTTCTTTTGATGATGCATTCAAGTCATATATATCAGCTGAGCCCAGGTTTCCAACTGTGCCATCTATATTTGAAATTGTCATTCCATGCTGAAGAACCCTAACAAAAAAATAAAGGATTCAGGTAAGACCAAACCACATTTGACTCTAGGAGTACTTCATGACAATAGATACTGCAGTACATTTCACACCCTGATATATTTCAAAATGCATGGATATTTTTAAAAGAAAAGAAAAAAAATGCCATAGAATTTCTCTATCAGTTACAATTATTTTCTTCACTGTCAAAAGCTCTGAAAACCAATAAAATTTAGGAGAGGCAGCCACTATCTTTTATTCCTTTTTTCAACAACACTCAGTGCTGCAGGATCAGTACAAGAATGCACAAAATAAAAAAAAGTCGGTGTTTCTTGAAACTTACTGTCAGTAAGGAATCTGTCTGGCATACCTGTCCAGAAAAACTCCCTGAGCCTGCAGCAATGATCCCACTCCAGATCTTTTTAGACATTTCTGTAAGTACTCCTCTTTTACATTACTTATTTTAAAGAAGACTATGAGGACAGAGAAAATACTTTTTTTTCATATATGGATGCAAAGTCACATCATCTTCCCAAGTTTTTCACTGCTTCCTTCAGACAGATCTCCAAATATTTTATCCCAATTTATTTTTTTTTGTTCTTTAGCTTGTTTATAGCTGCTTTCATTTTCTCCAAGGTTATTTATTCTTAGGAAAATATAAGGATTTTCCACATCATCTGTTTTCACACTCAGTTGCTAGGGGTTACCCATCATGCAGCATGGGTATGGTCCAAGGAGCTGGTCCATTCTGCAGGGAACATTAAGATACTTTCACATTTGTTCAGTAGCCCAGTGCAGACAAGACTGGCTGAGATTTGGATTTTGGCTCTCATCCTCACTGCCTCTTTATCAACATACACTTCTTCCACTGGGTGCTTAGTGTCCTCCACACATTTATCTTGGTGTAGCACCATGGCAGAGCTTACTCTGAGCTTCAGTAGCCTGAATTAAAGAATCTAATCAAAGAATACTGGCCAGACAATATTAGTCCTCCCACTCTTGGGGATTCAGCTGGGTGTGGGGGCCAAGTATGAAATAAACAACCTCGCCCCTGTCATGGGAATTAAGATGAGATCGCACCAAGCTCATGCTCAGCACGTGCCCTGCTCCAACAGTGCAGGCAGACAACGTTAACTAGGAAGATAGCCAAACATTTCCAAATCCAGTAATCTACCTTGGCTTTTCCAGTGTTTGTCCTCTATTTATTCTTTTTCTTTAGAAGTGTTACAGAGTTTAGGTATTGGGGCTTGAACTGTGTTGAAGTACCAATTGGGAAAAAGTGAGTTTTGGGAGAGAAAAAATTTTCTTTTGTTTGATTCCAAGGCTAACATAAATTAAAGGGCAGCAATAAGAGCCTGCCACAGAGAAACCAGCATAGACTCTGACTTTCTTTCCAATTTGAGTGACTAGTCCATCTAGGTGAGAATTAAAATCTTTGTGAATGTGAAATACACTTTTTTCCCCTATGTTTAAGTTTCACTTCCTTTTCTTATGCAAGGATAAATGATAGGCCAGTCTTATGAATTTTTATGAGCACACATTCCAACAATGAAAATATTCTATAAACAGTCAGCTTTCTAAAATGTTATTTATTTTGGGGCATACTCGGCTGGGCAAGCTGTTCAACTCATATCAGGAATCTTTAATAAGTCATATCCGGGTCTGAAAAACTGAAACAGACCATGTCTGTTATCCAGGCTATTAAAAAGACAGTGCAAGCTGAGAAGGGGGGGGGGTGGGGGGTGTGGAGCAGGGGAAGAGAGAGAGAGAGAGGGAGAAAGAGATTGATCTCTGTGTTTCTGCCATGAAACATCTGTATTTTATCTCGTGTACCAGATGATGAAATGACTTTGGAAGCCAGAAGGCACACTAGCATAAGCTTGATTCACCAAGTGAACATATACACCCTTTCAACTGGATTAGACATTTTGCAAGTTATGGTCAGGTCTTTATTTTACCCGTTCATTGTAAATACCACAGCCTAAAAACTTGTTCGTTCCTTGGTTATACAGTTTAGTCTACAACATTCTACTGAAAAGTACAAAAGATAAAAAACGGGTATGGAATGAGGTCTGTTTCTGATGCAAACTCAAAATGGAATGTGTACTTCTTTACATGCAGATAATATATGCTGTAGTAAATTACACAGCTAAATAGCTGCTGGTTCTGTTTACTATTACTTACCACCCCCTATAAAAAGAGCAACCTCCTACAAGCAGTCATTGACCAACTGCACACATCTTGTGTATTTTTTTTTCCCAAATACAGAGTAAAACAAAAACAGTAAAAATGTACTGGTTGAGAGAAAACAGTAATTCAGGTTTTAAAAAGATTATTTAAAAGAACCTTAATGCAGCTATGCAGATACACATACAAAGGTCCCGGGGGAAAAAAAAAAAACTGGATGAGGTGGAGTGGGCAGAAGACAGTAGACAGTAGAGAAATAAGCAGCAGGAGAGAATAGGTTATAGTCTTCCAAATGTGAAAATGTTATGACATTTAGAGTGCAGAACTAGAGCATTATGGGAAGAGTTAGGAAACCTTTTTAAGCATCATCCACATGTGAAATTTCAGGTTGCCAGAGGCAAGCAAAAATGATTCATTGTCTCATATGTTCTTAGGCATGACAATTTCATATTCTAGTTATTTGTTTGAAAAGTAATACTATGCCTGTTACAAGATAACTAGATTGGGAATTAACAGTTATTGGGGATTATGATTTACTTCCCAGCACTCCTATATTTTCCTTAAATTTACAGTTCACATAAATCTTCAAAATGGAGAATGTCTAGTATTTTATTACATACCTGTATTGTTTTTATTATGTTTTACCATGTCTACATAATTCTAATTACCTCATTGAGAGGCATAACCAGGTTTTGTGTTTTTATTCAGGACTGTATCAGTTTTGGAAGGTCAGTGCCATGTACAGAATAAAATCTAAAAAATTCAGTAGTGTCTCAACTGGATCACATTCGAATCACATCTCACCACACAGTGCAAAAGCTAGACAGGTCAACTTCAAAAACGAATATGCTTGCAGTTGAAAAGAACCATGGCACTTCATTTTGTTCTGCATTCCTCACTGTAGCAATTGTGCCATGGTCTGATAATAAAATATACTGTAAAAATACTCTCCTCATAGAAGTCAATGTCTAGAAGCCAAGAGTATTACAAATGTACACAGGGAGTTACTTCAACAGTAGCCTAAAAATACAGGGTTTTAAGTCCCACTTTTACTCATGGAAGAATATAAATAACTAGGATTTTAAATGAAGAAGACAAACCATCTTTTATCAGACTGAATCTTACTGCTTGCACTACCTGGCATAAAAATCAATTGTCCATAAGGAGTGGATAGAAAGAGCAAGATAGACAGCATGAAGAGAATGAGCATCATTGAATCATAGAATGTCAGGAATTGGAAGAGACCTCTAGAGGTCAACTAGTCCAGCCCCCCTGCCAGAGCAGGATCACCTACAATAGGCCACACAGGAACACTTCCAGGCAGGTTTTGAAAGTCTCCAGAGAAGGAGACTCCACAACCTCTCTGGGCAGCCTGTGCCAGAGCTCTGTCACACCCTCACAGTAAAGAAATTTCTCCTCATATTGAGGTGGAACTTCCTGTGTTCTAACTTGAACCCATTGTTTCTTTTTCTATTACTGGACACCACTGAGAAGAGATTGTCCCTTTCCTCTTGACACTCACCCCTCAGATATTTATATACATTAATAAGATCCCCTCTCAGCCATCTCCTTTCAAGGCTAAACAGCCCCAGTTCTCTCAGTCTCTTTTCATAGGAGAGATGTTCAAATCCCTTGATCATCCTCATTGCTCTCCGTTGGACTGTCTCCAGTAGGTCTCTGTCTCTCTTGCACTGGGGAGCCCAAAACTGGACACAGTATTCCAGGTGTGGTCTTAGAGTACAAGAGGAGGAGAACTTCCCTAGACCTGCTGGACACACTTTTCCTAATGCACCCCAGGATCCTGTTGGCCCTCTTGGCCACAAGAGCACATTGCTGTCCCATGGACAACTTCCTGTCCACTGGGACTCCAAGGTCTTTCTCCATGGGGCTGCTTTCCATCAGGGCAACCCCTAATCTGGACTGGTGCTTGGTGTTATTCCTCCCTAGATGCAAGACTCTACACTTGCCTTTATTGAAATTCATGAGGTTCACCTTTGCCCAGCTCTCCAGCCTGTCCAGATCTCGTTGGATGGCAGCACAGCCTTCCCGTGTGTCAGCCATCCCCCACGTTGTATCATCAGTGCACTTGCTGAGGGTGCACTCTATCCCCTCATCCAGGTCATGTATGAAGTTATTGAACAAAACTGGACCCAGTACTGATCCCTAGGGAACACCACTGGCCACAGGCCTCCAACTTGACTCTGTGCTGCTGAACTCTGTTGCCGAGCCAGTTCACAATCCACCACACAGTGCAATCATCCTTCCCACATTTCTTGAGTTTACCTACGAGGTTATTATGGGGGGCAGTATCCAAAGCCTTACTGAAGTCAAGGTATATGACATCCACTGGACTCCCTTTAGCAACCCATTTGGTCATGTCCTCATAGAAGGATATTAGATTAGTCAGGCAAGATTTCCCCTTGGTAAATCCATGCTGCCTATTCTTGATAGCCTTCTTTTCTTCCAGCTGATCAGAGACAGCCTTCGGGATGAGCTGCTCCATCATCTTCCCAGGGATGGAGGTGAGGCTGAGTGATCTATAGTTGCCAGGGTCCTCCTTCTGGCCCTTTCTGAAGACTGGAGTGATACTTGCTTTTTTCCAGTCCTCAGGCACCTCTCCCATTCCCCATGATTTTTCAAAGATGATGGAGAGTGGCTCAGCCAACTCTCTCAGAACACATGGATGCACTCTGTCAGGGCCCATGGTTTTGTGTGTTTTCAGGTTTTTTAACAGTTCTTTAACCAATTCCTCACTGACTAGTGGAGAATCATCCTCAATCCAGTTTTGCTCCCTTACTTCTAGTGACTGGAATTCCTGAGAACAGGCCTTACGAGTAAAGACTGAGGCAAAGAAGGCATTCAGCAATTCCACCATCTCTGCATCCTCTGTTATCATTTCTTCCGCCTCATTTAGCAGCGGACTCAGTTTTTCCCTATTCTTCCTTTTCTCCTTGATGTATTTGAAGAAATTTTTCTTGTTTTTTTTCACTTCCCTAGCCAGACTAAATTCCAACAGAGTCTTGGCCTTTCTTGTTGATGCTCTACATACTCTGGCTGCATTTCTATAATCCTCCCAATTAACCAGACCCTTTTTCCACTTACTGTACTTTTCCCTCTTCTGTTTGATTTTTTCCAGGAGCTCCTTGCCTAACCATACAGGTCTCCTGCCTCCTCTGTTTGATTTTCTTTTTGAGGGAATGCATTTATTATATACTAGTAAGAACCCATAAAGCAATTATGAGTTTAAATGAAACTAAGGATGCAGCTAAGGTAGTTCAAATGCTATTATATTTAAAGTCATGTCTCTTTAAATCTGGCTATATCGCTGCTCATGTATCCTCAGGTTTTGCAGAGGTTTTCATGTTGGGTGCTTATAACAAAGTACATTTTCAAGAAAAAGTGGTGAACATGTAAAGAGGACCATACTTCTTTCCACATGGGCCTATGTTTTTCACCCTGAATATTTCTGAGGACTCACATCTTTCTCTAAAATCAGTTTGAAAAACCAAAGTAAGATGACTTAAGCAAACAGAAAGAAAATATGGAGAGATCGTATTAAAAGACACTAAAATTTCTCTTTAAATCAGTTTGGGGTCACAATTAATGTGTTATAGTACTAGGTTTCAAGAAATTCTGCGATTGTCTCATTCACGTTGCACAAGCCCAAATGAGAAAATAAAATAAAATAAAATAAAATAAA